>NC_133772.1:101006512-101060525 GCF_003597395.2 Chelonoidis abingdonii | reverse complement strand
GCCACTCCAGGGGGTGACCTGCCGGCCCACCGAGTGTTGCTAGGGTAAAAGTTTCTCCGATGAACGTGCACGCAGCGCGCGCACACCTAACTGGAATGGATATGAGCAACACATCTCGAAGAACAACAGTTACAAAGGTGAGTAACCGTCTTTTTTCAATACCACATTTGTAGAATTCTTTACAGAAATCTTTATTAATGCAGAGTTAAGGTTGCCTGGTTGTATCTTGTGCCCTTCCAGAATATAGAGTTCAGCAAAATTCAAACTTTTGAAAACATGGAAATACATAGTTGACGTACATTGCAATGCACCCTTAACCCTGGAATTGGCAATAACTATTGTGAACTATCTGCATACACTTCAGCTGCAGTCACTATGTTAGATGTAGCTGTGATATGAGGGGCCCTGTCATGTGGGGGCTGAAGGGAAGGGTTCTGAGACTCTTTGCCAACCTCCCCATGCGTGTGACGAAAGAAACAGGTGCATGTGTACCCTGAAGGATGCCGTTTGCCTCATTTCAGTGCTGAGTTTTGTAGGTTGTGTGAATTGTGGTGCCCAGGTCTTCTTCAAATGGGAATTATCAACAGTGAGGTAAGATTTGAGAGTGGTCTGTGGATGTTGTGTCAGATGAAATCCTGTGTGTAACGGCAAAGGGATTGTAAAATGTAGTAGGTATGGGGTTATTTTTGTGACATAGGCTCAGTGTTTGAGTGTATGGTGGGGTCTGTGTAACCCACCTCAACACAAGTTCTGTCTTGCAAAGAGAAGGTATTAGACTCTGTTCTATTTTTTGAGCATTCTGCACTATCTGCAATAGCAGAGTGAATGTATTACAGACATTGCTCAAAGAAAAGCAGAGTAAAGGCTGTAAGGATCTAGAACCCAGGTCTTCAGGGCACTGTGTGACAGACACTTCCATGCTACTATGTGGCAGCTATAGGAGAGTAGCAATCCATACACTATAAATCCTGGGGACCTAAACACCACAAAAAGTGCTGCCTACAGAAGACCTCATTGCTAGCACCCCCATGACCTCTGATTGGTCAAGGAGCACTATTTAAGCATGGTAGGCATTTCAGAAAGCTGTCTGTGCAACTTGTCAGTGTCTGGTTTGTTGTAGCAACAGACCTCTCAACCCCTGCTTTGATCCCTGACCCTTGGCTAGTCTCCTGCATCCAGCTCTAACCCCTGGCTAGATGCCTGGCTCTGACCTTAGGTCTGGCTCCTGGTTTCTGACTCCTGGTCCTACCTGCTAGGCCAGACTGCACTTGTCCTAGTTGTACTGGTGTTTAAAGCTGTCTTTCCTTGTTTTCAGAGGTTTGCATTTACTGAATTTGATGTTGTGAAAGGGCTTGACATAGCACTAGACAATCTTAATTTAGTGTTAACAAGTGTCTTTTTTTTGGTCAGTGAATTTCATAGAATTTTTTTATTTTTTATAGGAAAAATATTTTTGTGTGTGGGAGTAATGGTAATTTAGGAAGCTGCAAGCCATCACGTAGGTTTGCAGTTGAGGTGCTGCTGTTTACATATAAAGGCCACGGAACCAATGCAATTCCCAAGTGCTCCTCCCACCCTATATTTTGTTGTAATGGAATAGTGATAATGGTGGTTCTTTGAAGTGTTAGGAGCAAGTTGCTGATGGGGCAAGGAAAGAAATCAGACATGCTGTAGATCCCAAAATCGTGGCAGTTTTCTATTCCATGCTGGTCACACTAACTTTAATCATGTGAGAGAAGACTGGTGTGGCTCTGTCCTTCTCAATATGCAACATATAGCTTTCTCCCACCACACACTCCTAGCTAATGCTCCCCTTCCCATCCGCCTCTCATTAGCATGTAAACAGTTGCTCCTTGCTGTCTGGAGCTCTCTGCTGCTAGGTACACATTGCAGTCAGGGCCGGTGCAACCATTTAGACGACATAGGTGGTAGCCTAGGGTGCTAGGATTTGGGGGAGCACCATTTTCTTCGGCAGCGACCATGGCAGCCGGATCTTCGGCCACTCCAGTCACCGCCGGCATTTAGCTGGAGGGAGCTGGGGCAGGGGAGCATAGAGAGGGCTGCCTGCAGCAAGTAAGGGGGGAGAGGGCTGCACGCAGGGGAACTCCCCATCCCAGCTCACCCCTGCCCCGCCTCCTCCCCAGCACACCGTGGCTGCTTCACTTCTCCCGCCTCCCAGACTAGCAGCGTCTAAGCTGATTGGCGCCGCAAGCTTGGGAGGCGGGAAAAGTGAAGCAGGGCCGGCATGCTCAGGGAGGATGCAGAGCAGGGGTAAGCTGCTTCATTTCTCCAACCTTCCAGGCTTGCGGCGCCAATCAGCTTAGGTGTCCATTGTTTTGAGGCCTGCAGACTCCCTCCCCTGCAAACTGATTTCACCTTACTTCATGTGCTTGGTAAGCTTGGAGTGGCCATGCTGGGGTTGTGAGTGCCTGTGTAATGCTGACAGACCCCAGTTGTTGGCAGACAGGATCAAATCCGGGACATCTGGAGCTTAGTGCATGAGCCTCTACCACATGAGCTAAAAGCCAACTGGCTCTTAGCTAAGGCTGTAGAGCAGACTCATTTAGCTCTTTCTGTAAGTGGTCTCGGTGCCACTAGATGGGACAGAACACAACACCCAGGAAGTATGTGGGTTACACCTGTACCAGCTGGAGGCTGGAAGGGACAGGAGAGTGAAACTTCAAAGTCCGTGGTCCAGATCTGAGTCTAGTGTGGGGGAAGGGCTGAAGGGACTATATACATCCATCAGCAGCACAGGAAGCTGGGGGAGGTTTGAAAAAGGCCATGTATCTCAAAGATATTCTCAGCTGAATAAGAACATCTCATGGAGACAAGGACAGCCCAAACAACTGCTCTACTATCTCAGTGGGTTTTCTCATCCTACTTCCCAACATCAGTCCTTGTTGGCTTCCCAGGGCCTGCCACACACTGAGAGGGCAAGGAGAGGAGCTCAGAGCGCCCAGGGGTGCAGGGCCCCACAGATCTCAAGTTAAATGACCACAGCATGTCCTCTTGAACCACCAGCTCCTGTGACAATGGGTTGCTGCAAAACCCTCTTACCTAGTCTTGGGAAAGCACATGTACATTTCAATCTCTTTGGTGCATAGGGGTTTACTATATACCATTCTAGATAATGAAACTTCCTGTAATGTTTTCAATACTGTTTCTCCAATATTACTTCCGAGATAAATATTGAGCAACTTAGATCAATTAGAGGACAAGCAGAGTCATAGTTTGATCCCAGGTATGTGCAAAAAAAGAAGAACCTATTGATTTTGTAAAATGCTGTGTTGTTTGCCCCTAGGGGGCAGTATTTCAAGAATCCCATGTTCAAATGACCTCAGATTTGTCCCAAAAACACTACCTACCCAAATACCCCATGAGGCACAGCAAATTTCCAAACAATCTGAGTCAGTATGCAGCTTTTAGAGCACTTAGGAAAGTTTTCCTTTGAACAGAAAGCACTTCTTAGTCTTAACTTGGTAGAGCTGGACTCTGCTATAATTTCTTGTCTATGTATGTTCACTCTCTTCTGGCCAAATATTAAGAGAGGGAATGGGAAGAAAAAGTGCTTATCTGAACATTATCATTTTGGACAACTGCACTGTTGACTTTTGTATTTGCAGGAAAAAAAACTGATTTATGACACTCTATAGGATTTCATGCATGTATTTATTTTTCTTTGATTTATGGATTTCTTCTAATCCAATGAGGTGAATTTGAAGTATCAGAAAGTAAGCTGCAAGTAGCTATAAGGCACCAAGGATATTTGAGGAATTAATCAAAGTGTGTGTAAAAGACAGAGCAAGATCTGAGATTTACCTTTTCTATGTTGCATTCACCCAACTGTTTACACACTATTCTCTGAGGATGCTGCTGAATAAAATGTCCATTTCTGATTATGTTATTAATAACTGTTGCTGACAGAGTTGCAGATCTACCAAAAATGTATCAATTCTCAAACACATACTTTAAAAAAATATTTTAACACTCTCATGTGGTCAATTAATGCCTTTTTCTAGAGTCTGAGTGCACTAGTTTATGACTGAGATTCTGAACATTAGCATTAACTGCTGTCCTAAACCATGAACATTAGCCTGCAATGCAGCAAATTGTTGACAGCTAATAACAAAGCAGCACAGCCTGCTGCCTACTAACCACTGGAATCTGAAATGTTCTCTGAAGGATAATTGAGCTAATGCTATTTCTATTTTTTTAAATAGTGCAATGTATTAAATCAATAAAACTGAATCTGTCAATTGGTATTGTTTTCTTGAATAATCAAAAATACTTAAGATTTCTACCATTAAAATATTAGAACCATCCCAAATTAGTCTGAGTGTTAACATATGATCTATGAATTCCTGTAGAAGTAGATTATTATTTTATGGCGTGTAAATGATCCTTTATTCCTGTGTAACAAAAGCTGCTACTTAACATGTTGCTGCATTTCTGCTTCATTTCAGCTGTTGTTTCACTGCACTATATGAATGAAATGCAGCAGTGGCTAGATACCTGATGATGTTCTGCTATAAATTAATGTGCTCTGCAGTGCAGCGACAGAAGGCAAGGCTACATATTCAGTTAGTTGGTTTTCCAGGTGAATGTGTTTTGTTTTTACTTAAGCAAATGGAATTTGGCAATATGCTGCAGAGTCATTGTTTAAAACAGAGTTGGTACCTGTTTCATCAAAGTCCAGTCCAAATCCACTACAGAAAGATGCCGCTTCATTACAAATCAGCAGCAGCTTTAGCCTAGCGGCTGTAAATGTGCAGTGAAATGGAAAACTATTCAAATATCAAATTTATTAAACTTTAAAAATGGAGCAATTTCTGTGGGGAGAGAAAAGCAGTTAGACTATGTATTTTTCAAAGGTAAAATGCCTTTTTCTGAAGTGTGTGGTACTGGTGCTGTCAAAATCAGGAGACTAAATTAGACAGAATGTTGTTCTAAACTGGTATAACAGTATCTACACTGCAATCCGAAAGTGCGCCTAGCTTTAATCTAATGTTCTGTGGCATCTTATAGACTATCAGACATATTGGAGCATGAGCTTTCGTGAGTGAATACCCATTTCGTCGGATGCATGTAGTGGGTATTCACCCATGAAAGCTCATACTCCAATACATCTGTTAGTCTATAAGGTGCCACAGGACTCTTTGTTGCTATTACAGATCTAGACTAACACGACTACCCCTCTGATACTAGCTTTAATCTAGTTAGCTTGAGTACCAATAGTCCACAATAATGTCCATGTTGTCACAGCATATGGGTTAACCCGAGCTAGCTTGGTTAAAGTCTGATTGCAGTGGAGCCATATCCTAAGTTGTAATGATTTTGATTTTGTGAACATATGGTAAATACTACAGTCAGATTTGCCTTAATCAATAAAGTTCTTTCAAGAGAATGGATCTGATCAATTTTTCTGTACTTTCTAAATCTTTAAGAAGGATAAGGACCCGACTCAAGAGCTATAGGAATTACCCAAACCTTTTGGGTCTGTCTTTACTGCACTCGGGATGAAAATAATTTATAGGATTTACCGGTACTGCCGGAGTCCTGAGGGGCATGGCCTCATCCAGAAGAGGCGTGGCCTCAACCAGAAGACGTAGGGTGGGGCCTCTCAAGATTTAAAGGCCCTGGGGCACCGGCTGTGGCTGGGAGCCCCAGGGCCTTTAAATTAATCCAGGGCTCCCAGCTGCAGAAGTGGCTGGGAGCCCCGGGGCTCAAGGTCAAATTAAAGGGCCCAGGGCTCCAGCCACCAGGCCCGGGGCTCCCCACAGCCGTGGGAGCTCTGGGCCCTTTAAATTCTGGCCCCAGCCTGGCAGTCGGGCTCGGGCATGGATTTAAAGGGCCTAGAGCTCCTGTGGCTGCAGGGAGCCCCGAGCCTTGCCGGGCTGGGGCCAGGATTTAAAGGGCCTGGAGCTCCTGCCGCTGCGGGGCGCTCTGAGCCCTTTAAATCCTGGCCCCAGCCTGGCCACCGGAGCTGTGGGCGGGATTTAAAGAGCTCAGAGTTCACGGTGGGGAGCCCAGAGCTCTTTAAATCCCTGCCACGGAAGTCGGTACAGGTCAGCATGGCATACTGGCTCTTGTTGGTACACCGTACAGGACTGTACTGGCTTACTTTCACCTCTGACAGCACTCTAAACTCAGGTTTGTGTGACCAGTGCCTGAAGATTTGGTGTTTCCAAGGTCCTACTTGAGCATCCATACTGCATGGGAAATATGGGCCTCATAACCACACTGGCCCGTCCATGCTATAGTACACAGATCTGAGTCAGAACTTCAGTTTCTCTGGGCATGTACTATCATATGCCAGGGTACCTACTGCCCTCACCAGCTGAAGCCACTCTGGGCCTTTTTTCAGAGTGGGTTGGGGAAGAACCTGTCTATCCATCCCATGGGAGTTGACTAGAAGTGTGCTGTGTGACTTTAGCCCACGGACACACCAAGCCAAGTCATCTTGTGTCTGCACACGCCAGAGCCAACACAGATGCTGTCTTGGTGGAACAACTTCTTTACCTCATGCACTTAGTACTATTTCAGACACAGACATAGCATCTTCAAGACAGTGGTGGATATTTTGGTGGCAGTTTTTGAACTGCTGAAGGCACCTCTCTGAGAAGGTCATTATCATGCCAGCATCTATCCAGCTGATGTTGCTCATGCCTGTTGTTGCCTTAGCTGCAGATTCCCCATGTACAGACTGGTGGGATCACATTGTCATGCAGACTTGGGATGACTGGCAGTGGGTCCAGAACCATAAAGACGCATATGTTCCTGGAGAGCTGCGGTCTGCTCAGAAGTGGGTCACTATAGTCATCTGGAAGTTGGCTACCTCAGACTACTACAAGTCCATGGCAAATAACCTTAGAGGTTGTTGTGGTAGAGGTCTGTGAGACTTACATTAGCAAGATGCATGAAAGCCTGGAATAGAACCCAGGCTCTTGTTCTAATCAGTAGACTAAAGGCAGTACATAAGAAGTGAAGAAGAGGTTGAGAAGGCATTTACCCATTGCAATTTTTTTAAATGAGTTAATTTGAGGGTGTGAAACTAGTTTTAAATTAATTCTAACAGTGGTGTTTGTAATGTGTAAGTGAAGTTATAATTATAGTACTTTAGCTTGCTGGTGCAAATGAATGGAAGTTCATACTGCAATAGGTATTGCAGTGTACAACATGCTATTATTCATATTACAAAAGGAGTTTAATTGGGTTGGCACTAAAAGTCAGCTTCCTCTGTTTTTCTGCTAGAGGCAGTATTTTGATCCAGAGTGGGATTTGATTAAGGATCTATGTTCATGTTTATGGCCAAACTAGGGATATTTTTCAGGTGCTGAAATCATCCAAGCTGTTCTGAAAAGGGCTTTATGAAAAATAGTGAAACTTGCATGAGATCAGTCTGTTCTTCAGGGATTTCTGCCATTTTAAGCTCAAATTTCCCCAAAACAGTTGTTCTTGTCAGTTTGGCTAACATAGCAATAGAAAGAAAACTGTAGGCCCTTTGAGCTTTCAGACTGACCCCAAAATAATAAGGGTTGTTTTGTATCTTTTATTTTTATCCAAACATCCCCCAAAACTAAATGGTCCAAAATAGTTCAGAGTTAAGATCCTGGCTGTAAACATCTCCATATTTCAGTATTATTAAAGAGGTAGGGAGGAGGAGTGAGGAGGAGTGTTCTAACTTTCTGTAATATTTTTAACTAATCAAAAATTAGTGTTAAAGTATTGTCTTTATTATTCTACACAGGACAAAGAAGAGGAAATACAATGGCTTACAGTCCTATTCCCATTTATTGGCAGAGTATTCCATTTTTCTTACCATTTTTATCATGAATTGAAAGCTGTCATTAAAATTCCTGCAGTAAGTTTACAGTAACTTAATGATAATTGTTAGGACTGTGTGAGAAGTTGGCAATGAAAACTGAAAATAATTGTAACTCACCTATTTTTGTGTTTCAGTAAAAATTCAACCGTAGAACAAGATCACTCTGATCCTTAGAGAGTCTTTTAAACTTTTAAAGTGATTCATCTAAATCATGGAAAAATTCCACCATAAATCAGGCAAAACTCAGGTGTTTAGAATGAAGTTTGCTCTGAAACTTGAAGAAATATTTTGTCTCCTTCTTCCCCCCGCCCAAAGTATTAAAAAAGTGAATACGTGGCCTCCTTGAGCTGCTTGTCCTAATTTAGGGCCCCTAAGCAATTGCTTAGTCTTTTTATGCCTAGCCCCGGTCCTGCATAAGAATCTGAAACATGAAGTCAGACTTGTGGGACGTAATCCCAAGGACAGAAAAAGCAAAGAAAATATTTCCACAACACAATCAGTTAAGATTACTTGCAGAAGTCCTGCTAATAAACTTGAGTTTTAAACATTCTGAGATTGGTGGCAGGGCATTTTGTGTGATGTGTCCTTTGGAACTCACCCACTTCTTTGTTTGCCAATACTAGCTTATTGGGCTTTCAGAATATGGAATCAGGCCCTTCTGTTTTCCCAGGTCTTCTTATTAGAATGGATTTGCATGAGAGGTGTCTTATCTCTTAATGGATAGTTGAGGCTGCCTAGCTCCTTACAAAACAAGAGGAGGAGGCACTCCCTCACAACTTTTGGCTCAGTGGCTAGTGTATTTGTTTGGAATGTGAGAAACACCTGTTCAAATTCCCCTTTTGCTTGATATAGAACAGGTGACTGCCCCTCTCAGGTGAATGAGCTAACTCCTGGGCTATAGAGTGATTCTCACTGCCTGGGCCAATTAATAGTTAATTGGAGTAACTTCCTCAGGAGAGTCCCACATCATATATCCTATAGCCCAGTGGTAAAAGAACTCAACTGAGAAGTGGCAAATCCCTTCTCCAATTTATGTAGAGAGGGTGTTTGAACCTGTCTTTCCCACATTCTAGGTTAGATACTCTAACCCTTGGGCTAAAGGTTATAAGAGAACTGCTCTTCCCCTGTCTCTGGGCTGTTTTGTATGGAATTAGGTGCATAGAGGAATATAGCAGCGTGTACACCCAGAGGCAGAAACACAGGTACCTAGGGAACTCTTACTGCAAAAAACTCTTACTGAGTAAGTTCAAGCACCTATGAGGTTAGGTGGCAGCCAAGCAGGGTTTTATGGATTGTAGTGGTGCCTAAAACCATGCGTTCAGTCTTAAGGACCTTTGCACATCAAGGCCTTTCCCCTTTAGGTCAGTGGCTGGTAACCAAGGCTATGATCCAAAGCCCATTGAAATCAATAGACAGAGTCCCCTTGGTTTGGATGAGGCCCTAAACAGGGGGATGTATTTTTTTTTGATGATAGTTGTTGATTGTATGATATGGATTTCTTGATTAATGTAATTATGCCCAGCAGTTTGGACATTGAGTACATAATTACAAATAGGGATCTAAGTAAATATGCCTTGGGAAGTGAGACTGTTCAGGAGCTGTGTGGAAAATACATCTGTATTTTATAAAACAAAGCCTTCGGTGTTAAATCAGATTAAAACTTGACATTAGAGATGTCCTTTTTAAAACTTTGCATGTGTAAATGGTGGGGGGTTTTTTAATTTAAAGCACATGCCCTAGTACATTTGTGTATATTGTTCAAAAATGGCTTGCTTTTCAAAATTGCTTGTAAGTGGCTAAATAGAAACTTAAATCCTTGATTCAGCAATGTACTTAAGAACATACTTAACTTTAAACACATTATTGAGCCCATCTGTGACAATTTGGAAGAATCTTTCCATGTACAGCTTGTGAATTCCAGTTTGATTTTTATGAACTGTATCTTTGTTTTTATGACTGTCCTTTACTGTATTAGTACTTCATACCACTTGGACTGAGGCGGAGGAGAGGGGCACTGGTGGGCCTGGCTTTGATTAAGATGATCATTAAAGGTTATTAACATCTGAAGATCTAACCTTTAATGGAACAGGGAGTAATTGCAACCTACCTGGCTCTGATTCTGACCACCTTGCATAAAAAGAGCTAGGATTTGGAATATTAGATACTCTCCGAAAGTAGGTCAAAGAATCACAGAGACTTAGTGGGCCAGGTGGGGAGACCAGGGAACCTTGGGCAGGTGAGGAGTAAGCTTTCATAGCATAGGGGTTTAGTTTTAACTGAGGGACTAGCTGAAAAGGAAGGAAATTCTCTTTCCCCCCACCCCGTTCCCCTGCAGAGAGACTTCATGATTCACAGAAGAAACCATGTAAAAGAGTGGGGATTGAGGACTCTGACCTAAGACCAAAGTATGCTTGAGTATTGAAGAAACTGAGGCAGGGATATGTATTTAGATGTTATTGTTTTGTCTAGATCTGTAAATTTTTTTGTGTTAACTAATGAGTGATTGTTTTTAGAACCCTTATAAAGTCTCTGTGTTTATTGTTCACTTCTAGTTGATGTAAATACAGAGTACCCACCAAGGTGGAAGTGCTTGGAAAGGTTGTACTTAAGCTACTGGAGCACCTTGGGGGTGGAGGGGATCCTGCAGGGGTCTAGGGAAACTGAGCTACAGAGTCCCATTTCCATGAAGGGGTAATATACAGCTTGTGCTCAGGAAGTGTGACAGAGAAGCCAAGGGAAGAGAGTTCTGCAGCCTATTCAGACCAAGGGAAGCTTAAGAGCATATGGGTGTAACACGGCAACAAGGTGAGAGAGTTCCTTCAGCCATGTAATCAGGGTTGTATGTAACTGTCCCTATTCAACCAACCTTGAGCATTTGTTCCAGTACTAATGACTTCATGGTCATTTAAGCACATGCTTTCTTTTCTAAACCAGGGACTAATACTCCAAAAGAATTTGAGACCTATAAAAACACTGTAAAACTACCTCTCAGAGCAGAATAATGCTGTGCCAGTCACTTCTAATGTACTGAAACAACATCTTGTATGAGGCTTAGTTCTTAGTCTAATTGTGAATTCTCTTTGTTTTTGGTAGACTAGGGAAGGCAACCTGGTACAGGTCTTTTGTATTACAACTTTCCAGCTGTCTCTGTTGGAATATATCTGTGGCGTTCCAGTTCTGTGAAGAACATACAGTTAGTCAGAACTGAATAAATTGGCCTTTTCAGCAGAGAAAGAAAGAACTTAGGACATGTTCTTTGAATTTTGGAAGGCACAGTTGGACAAGCAGGTGACTGGCTAAAAGCTGACAAATTGATAACAGAGGAGATATGAGGGAGGCATTGCTAGATGTAGGATGCAAAAGATCTAGTCATGACAGTAGTTCATGGTCCTTCCCCACCCCTTAGTTTAATTCCCCCTCCCTATTTTCCCATTTTAACAGACTGAGGTCATTTTTTATAAGAGAGAAATATGTATCTTCTACCATTATATCCAACAAAAAAATCCATTTTCTCACATCTTCCTTCTCTTTCTCAGCCTATACACCAGTTCTTAACTGAGGGCACACTGTAAAACTTCTGAAATCCCTTTATGTACTTGTAAAAACTTTCTTCATTTCTTTCATTATATGAAAATGCACAACAAAAAGGGAAAAACAAACACATGTTTGGGAGGCAATATCCAACTATCCTTGACTAAAGCGGAGAATTTTTATTTTGTTCAATGAGTTAATTCACAGTGGTGTATTTCCTAAAAACAGCAACTGAGATCAGGGCCCACTGTCTTAGATACCATAGAGATACATGGTAAGAAAGTACCTGCTCCAAAGAGACTGCAATTTAAATAGAAAAGATTGGAGAAAAATATTATCCCTATTTTTTAGCTGGAGAACTGAGGCACAAAAAGGTGTTCATACTGTGGTTACACCAGCCTTGACCACAAGGCCACCCATAATTTCTGCAGTTGGTATAATGTTTGTCTTGTTTTATACAGTTAACATATTCCATGTGACCCTTTCAACATTTGTTTCTAGATGGGAGTTTTTTTTTTTTTCTTTTTTTTTTTTTCAGGAATTTGACTCTGTGGCCAAAAGAGCTAATGAGATCCTTGGATGAATAAATGGGAATCTTGAATATTAGAAAGATAGTTTTATCTCTGTATCTGACACTGCTGTGACCACTGCTGGAATACTGTGTCCAATTCTGGTGTCCACAATTCAAAAGGATGTTGATAAATTGGAGAAGGTTCAGAGAAGAGCCATGAGAATAATTGAAAAACATGCCTTACAGTGATAGACTCAAGGAGCTCAATCTGTTTAGCTTAGCAAAGAGAAGTCTAAGAGATGACTTGATTGCACTCTTTAAGGACCTACATAGGGAGCAAATATTTAATAATGGGCTTTTCAACCTAACAGAGATAGGTATAACACATTCCAGTGGCTGGATGTTGAAGCTGGAAATGAAGTATAAATTTTTTATGGTGAGAAGAATTATTGGAACAATTTACCAAGGGTCATGGTGGATTCTTCATCACTGACAATTTTTAAATCAAGATTGAATTTTTTTTTTTTTAAAGATCTGCTGCAGGAATTATTGTTAGGAATTCAGGGAGGTCTGACTAGATGATCCCAGTGGCCTTAGAATCTGTGAGGTAGCTGGGAGGTGTGCTTCCCAGTGCAGGTAGACAGATTCGCGCTAGCTCACCTTGAGCGAGCACACTAAAAATAAATGTAGACACTGTAGCACTGGAGGTAGTTTGGGTGGCAGAGGGTTGGGCAGGCTTTGACTTGGGCAGCTACCCGAGCAACTGCCACAACATCCACACCATTGCTTTTAGCACAGTAACTCAAACAGAGCAAATGCAAGTCTGTCTACCTACACTGGGAAGCATACCTCCTGGCTCCAGTGTAGACATACTCTTAGGCTACTTGCTCTGGCGTTTTGTCTTAACGATCTTTGAGCAAGCTGTTAAATGCTTATAAAAAAGGTAGTTTTTGCTACCCAGTGAGACATTTAGGGTAAAATATTTACTTCCACTTATGGTTCAGAAATACCATACTAGTGACAATGCACATACAGTGTCAAGAGCAAACCCCACATCCATCAGAGTAGGCTAAAAAATATCCATTGAAACTACAATGCCCAAACATAGCAGGAAAATAGTCACAATTTTGAGGACTTCAATAACTCAGTCATGTGTTAGGGATTGTTATAAAAGTGGATGGGTAGGGTTCTGTGGCCTGCTTTGTGCAGGAGGTCAGACTAGATGATCATATTGGTCCCTTCTGACCTGCGAGTCTATGAGTTGTATGGTGCTTGGGATATGCATAAGCCTGCATATGTTCAGTATGAGAAGTTGCAACTTTCTGCAGGAAGTAGATATTTTGTGGAAAATTGCTTTTGACAAAACATTCTCCCTAAAATGGCTACTTCCTGCAGAAAATTGCAGCCTCTTGTCAAACTCAGCATCCACACACTAATGAACACCTGCAGCAGCATATAACTGACTTTCTTCCTGCTGTATTTGGGCATTGTACGATTGCTCAGGGTCTTTCTGGTGAACTTGTGGGGCTTACATCCCCAGGTAAAGCATTTTTTTGTATTGTACCTTCAAGAGTAAAGTGGCTATCTTAACCCACCTGCAAGAGGACTCCCTGGGGCATAGATATACACAGGTGCTATTCTGGAATAGAAAACACAGCGTGCTCTCTTGTAGACTTGATTTTACTGCTTTCCTGTGGTTGATTTCCTTATATTAAACAAAAGTAATTAAGACCGAAAGCATACTGTTGTTTGGTGTGGGCCTGATCCAAAGCACAGTACTGACAATCCAAAGTCAGTAGAAAGGTTCTCTTTGGCTTTGGATCACGCTTGCTATATATGAACATAATAGACCCTATGGCCTCTAACTAGTGAATTACTCTTGCGGGGTCAGAAGATGGACTTGTGAATTCCTGCTTTGTTGCTGTAATCTAGGAGAAAATTGGGAGGGAAGTGAAGAAACCCTTGGGAAATTGGCTAAAGAAAAGAGAAATAATGTTTTTTACTTATTTATGTAAATTAGAAACTGTATTTATATTCTCTATACAGTTCTGCAGAGCAAGGGAAGGATGAGTAAGCTCCTTCAGTTGAATTAATCAAGGAAGGGATTTAAAGTGGAGAATTCTGGAAGCAGGAGGAAGTTTGGAATTGAACAGTAAACATCTCACAGAGGAGGAGCAGGTGGAGAAGTGGAAACCAGTTGATTTTGAAATAAGCAGCTCAGATGGTATTATTAGAAATGAGAGGAAATGTGGACAATGGTAGAACTTTTTAAACATGCTGAAGACAAGCACAGACATTTTTCCCTAAGTATGCTATTTTTGGGGGGGGGGGAGATTTTGCAAATGAAATGCTCCAGGACTTAAACTTGACTTTATTTATTTGAAATATAGAGGTAAAAAAACCCAGACAAAATAGACTTCATTTGAAATACTGCAGCCAAGAATATTTTAAAAATCTCTCCCCTGTATTATTGAAGTACAAACTACAGGAAATAAAATAATATTCTTAATCTTAAACGTCAATATATTTTCTTTTTTTAAAAATTGAAATAACAAAAGCAAAAAGCTGAATCCCAGCTGCTGGATTCACCAGATGGATTCCCCTCATTTTGATAGCCATTCTGTTAACCCTCTGAAAATTTGCTTACCTTTTTGGAAGCTTCTGCTCTCTCAAAATATGTATTTGAAATCAGAGTCTGGAACTATCATCACTTTCAGGGTTAGAATGCGGGTTTGCATATGATAGAGACAATGCCATACTGAGCATATTTAACAATAACAATTTTGTGCCGCACATGTTGATAGGAATTAAAATGATCAGATATAAAGATGGAGACTGAGAAGTGTGCAGCTATCAGGCAACAGTTCAGGGTAGGATTAATATAAGAAATGTATCTGAACTGCTGTAGAGTTGGTCAGAAACATATTGAAGGAACATTTTTTTAAATACACAAGATATACCCTAGACATTTTCACCTCTCTGGATAATCTATAATATCATAATCAGTTTGGGTCCTGAACCCACAGACTGACAGCACCTGCTATGTGTTGGGAAAAGTGAAGGTCTTGTGGCGCTTTCAAGTGACTTACTGCTGTTCATCATGATGTTGACAGCTTTGGAGGGACTCAGAACCAGTTATTCATTTCTAAAGCAATCCATATTTGGATCCACAGCTGATTGTTTACAGAACGCTATGGCATGGACTGAAATACTACAAACTTCAAGATTGCTCAACCAATTGAAAGCAGTAACCTGCTGAGTAAGAAGGTAGTTCTATCTCCACAAACAACTCATTCCTGGGTATTTCCTGATACAATGCGCTTGTGTGCCATTGGTAGTGTGTGTTCCCATGTCCTGGGATCTGGACTGTAATAACCAAATTGATCTGACATTCTAATAGAACACTAAGCAGGCAACAGCTAGTAACAACTTTTAGTCATTACTCACCCAATCCAGATTAGAATAAAGGTGGATACCCATACCCCTGGAAAAAAGCCCAAGTGAAGTAAACCTAGATTTATCCCTGATTAACGTTCAGTTTTGAGTCTGCAATCTCATTAGTAAGACAACTCGTTATTCTGGGAAAGTCCAGCTTTCTGACCCTCAAGTTTGGAGTGTTTAAATCAAGAGTTTTGGTTCTGTCCATGAGAAGAAAGATGAGTCCTCACTCTGATTTCAAGCATAGTGCCTTGAGGAAAACTTGAATGGTGCTTATTCCTGACTCAGACTTACATTTCTTCCATCACAGTAACCACATGTCCTGATTTTATAGGGACAGTCCTGATATTCAGGGTTTTGTCTTATATAGGCACCTATTACCCTCCATCCCAACCCCCATCCTGATTTTTCACACTTGCTAACTGGTCACCCTACAATAAGTTTTGGTTTGGTTTGGTTTTTAAATGAGTGCTTTGTTCTATTTTGTGGAAAAAAAATGCAATTGCATTGTATACTTTGCTTTTCATTTATAGAATAGTAGGATTGGAAGGAACCTTGAGAAGTCATCTAGTCCAGTCCACTGCATTCATGGCAGGACTAAGTATTATCTAGACCAGTGGTTCTCTAAGTCAGTCCACCACTTGTTCAGGGAAAGCCCCTGGAGGGCCGGGCCAGTTTGTTTACCTGCCATGTCCACAGGTTTGGCCGATTGTGGCTCCCACTGGCCACAGTTCGCCGCTCCAACCCAATGGGGGCTGCAGGAAGTGGCATGGGCCGAGGGATGTGCTGGCCACCCTTCCTGCAGCCCCCACTGGCTTGGAGCAATGAACCGTGGCCAGTGGGAGCCACAATCGGCTGAACCTGCGGAACTGTCCTGGCCCACCAGGGGCTTTCCCTGAACAAGTGGCGGACCAGCTTTGAGAACCACTGCTCTAGACCACCCTTGACAGGTGTTTGTCTTAAAATCTCCAAAGACAGAGGTTCCACAAACGCCCTAGGCAATTTGTTCCGTTGCTTAACTACTCTGACAGTTAGGAAGTTTTTCCTAATGTCCAACCTAAACCGCCCTTGCTGCAATTTAAGCCCATTGCTTCTTGTCCTATCATCAGAGGTTAAAGAGAACAATTTTTCCTCCCTCCTCCTTTTGTACTCCAGTTGAGGCCATATCAGCATAGACTAGTATGGAAGAACTACCTCTTGTGTCTTGCTTACGGCACACCTGCTAATACATCCCAGAATGATGTTTGCTTTTTTTTTTCCCCCTCTCAATGGTGTTACATTTAATCTAGCTATTTGTTCCTCTTTCTCTGCTACTGCTTTTTCGCCCTTTGATACCTGTTCTCTGGTCACCTGCACCTGCTGCTTAGACATTCTGAGGGGTTGCTCCTGGCCACCTCCTTTGCTGCTGTCAGCCAATCAAATACAGAAGTTTGGTTTGTGAACATTCGTTTGAATTCAGAGTGGATGCTCAGTATAGTTATGGCCTTTATTCAATATTTACACAAGCAGGCTTTTGTTCACACAAATATTTAGTAAACAGTTGGGTTTTATTCATACAAATCCCACTCATATTTGCACAAGTGGTTCAAGTACATTAAAGATAGGTGGGGAAGCACTAATTACACAAACTAAGTTCTGCTTTTTGCAGAGGAGGGAAAGCTGCACTCCCATTTACTTGCAGGTGAAACCAAGCACTTGTAAATAGTAAAAACATTCAGTGCTTTCTGATGTTTAGTCTTTGCTTAAAAGTATCAGCCAATAGAAGGGCATGAACAATACTATGTCTGACATGAGCAGGACCACACCATGTATAGAAAACCTGCAATGTTTGAAAACAATCCTTAAATTGACTTTTTCTCAGATTATTTGGTGAATGCAGGAGCGGCGCCAGGGTTTTTGGCACCCTAGGCACAGGGCCGGCTCTAGCCATTTCGCCGCTCCAAGCACGGCCCTGCCTAGGCGGGGGTCCTTCCCGCACTCCCGGTCGGTGGCAATTCTGCGGTGGAGGGGATCCTTCTGCGCTCCCGGTCTTCGGGGCACTTCAGCAGTGGGTCACGGAGAGAGTGAAGGACCCACTGCAGAATTGCTGCCGAAGACCCGGAGCGTGGAAGGACCCCTGCCGCCGAGAGCAGCAAAATCCCATCTTCCCAAATCCTGGCGGTCACCTAAATGGAAGTGCCGGCCCTGGGTGAATGCCATTGTGTTTGCAAAAATCATGACCAGTTTTGCAAATGAATCTTGAACAGAATAAAGGGCAACAAATAGCTTAACCAGTTGCAATGAACAGCCCAGAAGAAAAAGTTGGAACCAAGGGGTGGAGGGGAGAGAGAGAGAGAGAGAGAGAATTCCTTTTTACCTGCCAAGTCTCTGTACACTACCAGTGAGTGCTCTGGTCAGACCACAACGGCTTGACAACTACTGCTTCATTTGATGCATGTGAACTCCATTTCAATCAACAGAAGCCAAGGAAACCCATTTGTCTTTCAGTTATGAGTATTTCTTACCTCATTAGTGAGCATAATATTTGAAGTTAATTCAAAACACTGCAAAATATATTAAGATGGGAATTTTTTCCAATATTTTTTTCTGTAAAAGTGGCACGTATATACTTTGTTTATATATTCTTGCAGTCTGCACTTCACTTCTGCATTAGTTACTCATTAATTTTAGTGGTACAGGTATGGAAAAAACAATAGCTGTGAATTAGGGTATTAACCTTTCAGCAAATATATCTGTTTGCCTCTTACCAGAGTTGAATTTTTTCTCTATTTCTAATATGAATGCATGTTTCTATTAATGGGATGAGATATTTCAATTTAAGTAGAGAGAGAGAAAAGAGATAAAATAGTATCTTTTCCCGCTTAATTATTCAATAGGAGGTGGAACAATTGGTTTTGTTTGCTACATTTTCAAAGCACTGCATGGGGGAATGCATATAAAGTGTGTGCCATCCCATGCATTTTATTGGAAAGTTAGCTTTTAGTACGTCTCCTGAATATTTTGTATACCTAAATAGCTCAAGGGACAAATGCAGTAGATTAGAAGACAATGTAGGCAGCATCCCAAACGCTGTGTATCCCTTAGACTTGTAGGGTGACTCAAGGTGAATCTGAGATTTGCCATTACTGCAAAGCTCAACTGGTTTATTACAGAGAAGAAAAGTCTATCAAAGAGGAAGATCTTTAATAATGCTCTTCAGCATTGACAAATTAAACATGCAAATACAAAAACAATCTCATATTACTTTACCTACTGTAAATTTTGAAATTGTCTTCATGGATCAGTAGGTTATTTAATGGTCTTTCACCCCTGAGGCCACACTTCAAATTAAAACCGCGTGAGCTTTGAGAAATAACCATTTTCAAATTATGTTCTGAATTTTTATTAAGGCTGTATGAACTTGGAGATCTCCCACTATGAACTCAGCAAGCTTGCAAAATACTTAGACAAGTCAACAAAGTTTACAAGTAGAAGGTCATTTCCCCCCATTAATGTGGTTTATTCCCCTTGGAAAAATAAGTTTCTCCAAATAGTTCCAGAGGAGAAACCTTCCATATGAACTTGTATTAGGGAAAATTAGAACATTCTTCCATTTATTAAACATAATATAACCAGGGATCTAATAGTATTTTTGAAAATGAGGGTCTTATCCCAGTAAACAACATGAAAGACAGACAAAGAGTTTCTGATAATGGAAACACTTCAGTTGCTTTGTAGAATAATGCTGCCACATGAGAATGCATACAAATAAGTAAAATCAATAATAGTTCTTTTAGATCTCTACAAAATTCACTGCTTTTAAAAAGCAGAATTTCAAACACGTAGGCTTTTATTCAGATAATTTTTCACAACTTCAGGTGTTGCTAGACAAAACAGATTTTTTCCCATCAAAATGTGTGTGTGTGTATGTGAGAGAGAGAGAGTTATAAGACACTTCTATCCTGATATAACACAACCCAATATAACATGAATTTGGATATAATGCAGTAAAGCAGTGCTCCGAGGGGGCCTGCGCACTCCGGCAAATCAAAGCAAGTTTGATATAATGCAGTAAGATTTTTTTTTTTGGCTCCTGAGGACAGCGTTATATCGAGGTAGAAGTGCATTGCCTGTTTTCAGTATAAAAATCATATTTGTTAAAAACTGGGAACCTTTTGCTTGAAACATCTGCATGCCTACTACGTACACCAAAGAGTGCGCTCCAGTTTCTAGTTCAATATTGTTTATTTAGTGTGGTCTATATTGTAGCATTTTGCTACAACCCTGTATTAGGGGAGGGGTGGTACAGAGCTGCACTTTCCCAGGAGCAGCATCAGGAGGGATCCTGCCTTGCAGAAGAAAAGACATGCTGGAGATCCCTCATAGCATTGTGGAAATCAATCTGTGGTAACACTTTATATGGTACACCATGCTGCCCTCTGCAGCTGGCCAATTCAGGGAGAGGGGTGTCATAGCCACCTGTTCCTCCAGCAAGTTATTCCTAAGAGGGAGGACTGAGTTCTAGACTCTGTACTGTCCTGAGTGCAGAGCAGTTCTGGCTGGCCCTAGTGAAGGTGGAGAGAGAATCTGTCACCGTATATTAAAAGTAAAGCAACAGAGCTTTTTTATTTTTCTATTAATGACCCCAGACCTAAAGTTTTTGCTTTTATTTAGCTTCAGCTCCAACAAAGGGTTCTTCCAAACTTTACCAATGGATAAGTTCTGGTCCTAGATTCATAGATTGTAGGACTGGACGGGACCTCGAGAGGTCATCGAGTCCAGTCCCCTGCCCCCATGGCAGGACCAAATACTATCTATACCATCCTGGACAGAAATTTATCTAATCTACTCTTAAATCTCCATCTCTGGAGATATTTCACAACCTCCCTGGGCAATTAAGTTTAACCACCCTGACAGTTAGGACCTTTTTCCTAATGTGCAACCTAAACCTCCCTTGCTGCAGTTTAAGCCCATTGCTGCTTGTTCTATCCTTAGAGGCTAAGGTGAACAAGTTTTCTCCCTCCTCCTTATGACACCCTTTTAGATACCTGAAAACTGCTAGCATGTCCTCTCTCAGTCTTCTCTTTTCTAAACTAAACAAACCCAATTATTTCAGCCTTCCTTCACAGGTCATGTTCTCAAGACCTTTAATCATTCTTGTTGCTCTTCTCTGGACCCTCTCCAATTTCTCCACATCTTTCTTGAAATGCGGTGCCCAGAACTGGACACAATACTCCAGTTGAGGCCTAACCAGCGCAGAGTAGAGCGGAAGAATGACTTCTCGTGTCTTGTTTACAACACACCTGTTAATGCATCCCAGAATCACGTTTGCTTTTTTTGCAACAGTATCACACTGTTGACTCATATTTAGCTTGTGGTCCACTATGACCCCTAGATCTCTTTCTGCCATACTCCTTCCTAGACAGTCTCTTCCCATTCTGTATGTGTGAAACTGATTGTTCCTTCCTAAGTGGAGCACTTTGCATTTGTCTTTATTGAACTTCATCCGGTTTACCTCAGACCATTTCTCCAATTTGTCCAGATCATTTTGAATTTTGACCCTGTCCTCCAAAGCAGTTGCAATCCCTCCCAGTTTGGTATCGTCCGCAAACTTAATAAGCGTACTTTCTATGCCAACATCTAAGTCGTTGATGAAGATATTGAACAGAGCCGGTCCCAAAACAGACCCCTGCGGAACCCCACTTGTTATACCTTTCCAGCAGGATTGGGAGCCATTAATAACTACTCTCTGAGTACGGTTATCCAGCCAGTTATGCACCCACCTTATAGTAGCCCCATCTAAATTGTATTTGCCTAGTTTATCGATAAGGATATCATGCGAGACCGTATCAAATGCCTTACTAAAGTCTAGGTATACCACATCCACCGCTTCTCCCTTATCCACAAGACTCGTTATCCTATCAAAGAAAGCTATCAGATTGGTTTGACACAATTTGTTCTTTACAAATCCATGCTGGCTATTCCCTATCACCTTACCACCTTCCAAGTGTTTGCAGATGATTTCTTTAATTACTTGCTCCATTATCTTCCCTGGCACAGAAGTTAAACTAACTGGTCTGTAGTTTCCTGGGTTGTTTTTATTTCCCTTTTTATAGATGGGCACTATATTTGCCCTTTTCCAGTCTTCTGGAATCTCTCCCGTCTCCCATGACTTTCCAAAGATAATAGCTAGAGGCTCAGATACCTCCTCTATTAACTCCTTGAGTATTCTAGGATGCATTTCATCAGGCCCTGGTGACTTGCAGGCATCTAACTTTTCTAAGTGATTTTTAACTTGCTCTTTTTTTATTTTATCTTCTAAACCTACCCCCTTCCCATTACCATTCACTATGTTAGGCATTCCTTCAGATTTCTCGGTGAAGACCGAAACAAAGAAGTCATTAAGCTTCTCTGCCATTTCCAAGTTTCCTGTTACTGTTTCTCTCTCCTCACTGAGCAATGGGCCTACCCTGTCCTTGGTCTTCCTCTTGCTTCTAATGTATTGATTAAAAAGTCGTCTTGTTTCTCTGTATTCCTGTAGCTAGTTTGACCTCATTTTGTGCCTTTGCCTTTCTAATCTTGCTCCGCATTCCTGTGTTGTTTGCCTATATTCATCCTTTGTAATCTGTCCTAGTTTCCATTTTTTATACGACTCCTTTTTATTTTTTAGATCATGCAAGATCTCATGGTTAAGCCAAGGTCGTCTTTTGCCACATTTTCTATCTTTCCTACCCAGAGGAATAGCTTGCTTTTGGGCCCTTAATAGTGTCCCTTTGAAAACCTGCCAACTCTCCTCAGTTGTTTTTCCCTTAGTTTTGATTCCCATGGGACCTTACCTATCAGCTTCTGAGCTTTCCAAAATCCACCTTCCTGAAATCCATTGTCTCTATTTTGCTGTACTCCCTTCTACCCTTCCTTAGAATTGTGAACTGTATGATTTCATCATCACTTTCACTCAAGCTGCCTTCTACTTTCAAATTCTCAACGAGTTCCTCCCTTTTTGTTAAAATCAAGTCTAGAACAGCTTCCCCACCCCCCGATAGCTTTTTCAACCTTCTGAAATAAAAAGTTGTCTGCAATGCAGTCCAAGAACTTATTGGACTGTCTGTGCCTTGCAGTGTTATTTTCCCAACGTATATCTGGATAGTTGAAGTCCCCCATCACCACCAAATCTTGGGTTTTGGATGATTTTGCTGCAGGCTATAGGTGATCTGATCCCTTAATCCAGCCACACGTTATTTTGCTGCAGGCTATGGGTGATCTGATCCCTTAATCCAGCCACAGTTTATATGTGAATGTTATACTAATTGGCCATGTAAATTGTATCCTGGTGATATTAATTTTGTGATTTTTTTTTTTTTTTTTGGTATTCTTGCCTTTAACTTTCACTTTGATAAAAATACAAACATAAAGGACATTTCTAATTTAGAGTGGTTTGATCATGAAAGGCTCAAGCACAATAGAAATGTTCTGGTCAAATATGTGTAAGTACTGTAGCAACTTCAGTCTACCCTGTGGATATAGGCAGAGATGACATTAGCCTCCTATATTCTCATTCACTTTGACTTCCAAAGTGCTGAATTTAAGCATTTAAAATTTACAAGCATGATTCAAGGAGAACTTTAAGCAAATGTGATTTTCATTGCCCCATTTTCTTTGGAAAAACTCAAGACTGGAATATTAACACCGATGAAGTAATGGAACAGATAGTCATGATGGGAAATCTTATTAGTAAACAAGAGCTGCATCTGAAAAAAAATTGTCATTAAAAGCTATGTAGTAGTTAATTGAGTTTGATATGAAATGTAGTGCCGGAAAGTTAATGACTAATGCAGCTATTTCACAGAGCTTGGTTACTGCAGGCTTCATAATGATCTCCTTTGCTTCATAGCAACAGTGAAATTAACCTCTCTTTTGTCCTGCAGGTGTTGTGTTCTGATAATGCATATCCTTTACAAGTATGGGCAAATTATTTGCTTTGCATACAAATTGGACATAAAGCTGAATCAATATTAAAATAATGAACAGTTTCGTGATATTTTTATTCAAGAAGTGCACACCATGGGTCAGAATCCTGTAAACCAATTTCTAGAAGGTGACATTAAAGCAAACTGAGAAAAGATTGGAATGTAGAATCTAAGTTCTTATATTGCACCCATGTTATGTGAATACCTTATTAGACACAAACCCCACCGTCCTAGGGCAGCAAACTGATTCCACCTGTCTCCCACCAATTCACTTGGGGAAAATAACCAGCAAGGAGCAAAGATTGCTAGGTAGGGGGAGGACTAGAACATAGAAGGGAGAAGTGAAAGGAATATTGAGACTGGTAGCATTGGTAAAGCAGATGCTCTACGGGGCAGGGCGGGGAAGGAGAGATGTTAAGGGAGGCCAGGTCATAGGTTTAGGTGGGCTGTGTGATGCAGTATCTTAAAGGAAAGGACAGGAATTTTTAACATAATATCAAGCTTCCTCAGTGTCCTTACTGTCAGGGAAATGACTTAAAAAAACGGGGTGAGGGAAGCAGTAAGAGATAAGAGCAATGGGAGATAAGAAAGGTGGCATGGGGTGGGGTGGGAGAATCTGGTACTGAAAAAACCCAGAAGGAGATTATTAATACACAGATGAGTAATTTGGCTATTGGGATGGACAGAAAGTAACAACATATAGTAATGTTGTGGAGAAAGATGTGACAGGACTTCATCATGGCCTGGTTGTTAGTGTAGAGGGAGGAGGAAAAACTGACAATGATGCCTCCTCCAGCTTTCCAGGGTTCTGAGCTTGGGTGAGGATTGTGGTGTGAACTACTTAGAAAGTAGACATAGCTGGGGGGGCTTGGAAGAAAAGAATACAAGCTCATATTTTAGTTGTATTTAGTTTGGAAAGATGGTGAGATGACCAGGCTGAAATGCTGTAGAGACAGTAAAAATTCAGTTCAGAGTGGAGGAGAATATTTGAGAGTTATGGCTTAGAGGTGACAGCTAAACCTATCTGTTCAGCTGAGGTCAGCTAGGACAGGCTATTGAGGGTGCCCCATGAGAGATCCTTAAGGGTTCCAGAAGAGGAATGGATGGGGAGGAGAAAGGAACCTCTAAAGGAGATGCTGGAAAAATTGGCTGGAGAAGAAGCAGGGAAGAAAGTCTTAGAAGCTGAGGCAGGAAAGTATGTCAAGGAGGAGGAAAATATCAATATTATTAAAGGCAATAAAAAGATCAGCAAGGATGAGGATGGAGTATACACTTTGAGACTGAGCCAGAGATAGGTTATTAGATTTAATTGAGATCACTTTCCAGAGCATGGAGAGGGTGGAAACTAGACTGAGAGTGACAGATTGGAAGCAAATAAAGTAGAATAGGCAGTGCTGAAGGAGATGAGATGCTGTTCACAGAGAGGGAATAAACATGCTATATTCCACACATTTCTCTCTTATTAAGTTCTGATAGAGATTTTTTTCCTATGAAGAAGAAGCTGAAGTACGTCAAAGCCGGGAAAAGAGGTAAGATGACCATACAAACAAGAAAAGAGAAATAAGTGGCAAAAGTAGAAGATAAAGCGTACATCTACATTGTAATAAAAGACCCATAGCACAGCTGCGACTGGCCCAGGTCAGCTGACTTGGACTTGCAGGACTTGGGTTGTGGGGCTATAAAATTTCAGTGTAGATGGTTAGGTCTGGGCTGGAACCTGGGGTCTGAGACCCTGCGAGTGGGGAGGGTTTCAGAGCTCCAGCCAGGGCCCCAATGTCTACACTGGAGTTTTTAGTCCCATAACCCAAGTCAGCTGGTATGGGGTGCTATTTATTATTATTATTATTATTATTTTATTTATTATTGAAATGAGCTTGGGAAGACTTGTGTAACTCATTGCTTCATTGCACATAAGGAATGTGCTCCACTCAAACACAAGTTACTAAATTGTATAAAATCCCTCACCATTGTACATTCTCTATAGAGTGCATCCTAAGCAGCTTCTTTATATCACAGTGAGCAGTGGTGAGGGGGCTGGAAAAGAAAATACAATGTGTAATACCTTATTATCATCTCTATCATTACGGCCATGATCCTGCAATTGACTCAGCATGGAGAGGAGCCCCAAGGAGTTCAGTAAGACTCTGCATAGGCACAAGGATCCATCCACAGTGAGTCAGTACACAATCAGGATCTATCTCAGCAAGGTGTGAATTACCTTGGAGTAACACATCTACAGTTTTGAGGATGAAGGGAAGTATGCAGGGCCAAGTTTTCAAAAATAAGTGTACAATTGCACGCACTGTTTTATGTACCCATGCTCTTGCCTGTGCAAAAAATATTGGTGCACAAATTTGGCACAAATGTTTCTGGGTTCCAGACTTTTGGGGGGGGGAAATAATTCCAGGAAATACATTTTCAAATTAAGAGACAGAAAATAACTGTGCAACTGTCCTTTTAAACAGTTCATTTTGTACATTTTATTATATTTCCACACAAGTTATACATTTTTGTGCACTACAGATCACTGACAACTGCTTGAGGAGACTGTTGGAACGTGTTTTGGGGAAACGAGCTTAGAATTTTCAGTTGATTCCCAATCTTTCTAAACACCATTGTTCTGGGATAGATATCTCTGCTGAATTCCAGGTAAAATGAGAACACAAGTTCATAGAATCATAGAATCAAAAGGTTGGAAGGGACCTCATGAGGTCATCTAGTCCAACCCCCTGCTAAAGGCAGGACCACTTTCCCTAAATAATCCCAGCCAGGGTGCGGTCTAGCCGGACCTTAAATATCTCTAAAGATGGAGATTCTACCACCTCCCTAGTAACCCATTCCAAATACTTCACCACTCTCCTAGTCAGAAAGTTTTTTCTAATATCCAGCCTCGACTTCCGCACTGCAACTTCAAAACCATTGCCCTTGTTCTCGTCCTCCATCACGCTGAGAACAGCCAGCCCCTCCTTTGCACCCTTCCAGTAGTTGAAGTTGGCTATCACATCCCCCCTTAGTCTTCTCTTCTGCAGGCTAAATAAGCCACAGTTCTTCGTGTCTCTTCATAGTCATGTGCTCTAGTCCTCTAATCATTTTGTTGCCTCCGCTGGCCTCTCCAATTCGCTCACGCCTTTTTGTAGTGTGGCGCCCAAAACTGGAAAATACCCAGATGCGGCTCACCAGTGCCGAATAGAGGGGAATATCACATCCCTCGATCGCTGGCAACACTCCGTACAAACCCCAGTAAATGCTATTGCCTTTTTGGCACATAAGAGCCCTGTAGCCATGGTTCAACTTTCCATCTACGTAACCCCAAGATCCTTTTCTTCAGCACTGCTACTTAGCCAAACAGTCCCCAAGCCTGTAGCAGCAGGTTTCTGTCCTAAGTGCAGGACTTTGCAACTTGGTCCTTGGTGAACTCAGTGAGGTTTCTTGTGGCCCAACTTCTCAATTTATCTAAGTCTCTCCTGAAATCCTATCCTGCCTCAGTGTGTCACACTCCCACGCCAACTTGTGTCTCTGCAAATTACTTACTGTGCATCTAGTCCATCATCAAACGAATCATATGCGAGACATGCATAAACGGCCCAAGACAATCTTGGGGCACACCCACTTGTTACTAGTTGCCAAAGAGAGCGAGAGTGTTTGCCATTGATCCCTACCGCTGAGCCATTTGATTGCAACCAGGTTCTATCCACTTCACATCCTGTCCTCAACCCATACTTTCCTAGTTTGCTGATGGAGAATGCTGCTGGGAACCGTGTTAAAAGCCTACTAAAGTCAAGCGTATACACACCATCATACAGCCTTTGCCCTCCACAAGTCCATCAGCTCCTCATAGAAAGCAATCAGGTTGGTCAGGCATGATTTACCCTTGGTGAATCCATGCTGACTGCTTCTGATCACCTTGTTTTCCTCTAAGTGTTTCAGGATGGATTCCTTCAGCACCTGCTCCATGATTTTTCCAGGGATTGAGGTGAGACTGATTGGTCTGTAGTTCCCTGGATCCTCCTTTTTCCCTTTCTTAAAGATAGGTAGTATATTTGCTTTCTTCTTACAAGCATATTATAGTAATGGTATGTTTTATTCTCCTACTGTAAAAAAACAAACAAACCTGGAGGAAGTACTTGATAGAAGAGCTAGTTAAAAGTTCAGATTTCTGTTCCATGGAAAATTCTGAAACCTTGAAAGAAAAATTGTTTTATTTAGGAATAAAAAGTAGAAATTTCAAAATTTCCTGTAGATGGGGAAATTCTGAAAATTTTCATTTTGAAATAATCCAAACAAAATTCTATCTAGAAGCCCAAGCTTTTTTCTCCTTTCAGGGCCTTGAGGCCCCTGGCTCCCCATCACCTGTAGGGGGATCCAGGGAACTTAGAAGCCCAGATAGCCACAGTTGACCTGACAGCCTAGGATCCAAAGCTTCCAGGCTCCCAACTCCATGTCAGAGAGTCTGAAAACCTTAAGTTTTATAGTCTTGGGGCAGCCCAAAGGGCAGTTTTCTATGGAAACCTGCCAGGCAGGCATGTTGCAAACTCCTCTCTGAGTATCATTGTCAAAATGGTTTTGCTTTCAATAAATTGGCATTTTTTGATGGAAAAAATGTTCCGTCAGAACATTTCCAACCAGTTTTACCTGATGGTTTCAATCAGTATCCATGTGGCTCAGCATTCGTTATCAGATAGTACCATGAGATCTGAAGTATACATGTAAATTTAATAAAAATGGAGGTAAAACCATACAGGAAAGACTTGCAAACATTATACGCAGAGAGAAACAGATTTCCAGAGCCCCTGGAGAGAAAACATATTTTGTAGATATTCCTACTGTGTATACAGAAGTCCTTGTCTGATAATGACTGAAACATAAAATCAGTTCAGGTACAAACCATAGCGAGATGTCAATAAGATTACTGTATTCTGAATTTAACAAATTCAGAAGTGAAACCGATTATTTCAGGAGTTTGTAATTTATGGTGATGGCAGATGTTATATTCCCAGATGCTGAGAGATTCAATGTCACACTAATTCAACTGTGTTATGTGTTAAATAGAGGTGGTTGAATAATAATCACTGGGTAATGTATTTTGTAACATTTATAAATTAATTATTTGACAAGCAGTGTTTGCATTATCTACTCAGTTTACAGTATTGGCCATATAATTTGCTGATATATTTGTCTAACAATTTGATGGATGTCATACTTTTTTCAGATAAAATCAGGCTAATATTTTTTTCATTATTCATCCAGCTATCATAACTCTTCCAGTGATTAGAACTTCAGACTAGATCTTAGGAGACCTCAGTTATATTCCAGTTACACCAGTAGTCCAGCAAGCCTGTAACCCCGTTCTTGACAGTTTTAGGAGTAGCAGTTTTAGCAGTAGCAGCCCCAAGGACATTGAAGGTTTACAAGGCTGGTTTTGTTGAGCTCAGAGTTTAGAGTTAAGGAAGCCGCAGTGTGTTTTGGCCCATCCCTGATCTTTTCAGGTGGTGAGTTATGTGGTGTCTTTAGTGTACTGCAAATTTGCTTCATGCGCTACATTGGGTCACCTCTCTGGACTATCACTTTCTTGAGAACTGCCAGGATTTGCTGGTGAAAGCAGAGGATGATATAGAGGTGAGGGATGCAAAGTAGATTCCAAGCACCCCATAACCATACAGAGTTTGTCTAGGGTTATTGGAAGCTTCAGATAGAGTGTGGAGTTGTGGGATGGAGGCAGCTCCACTTATGCAGCATATACGGTAGCTTTTTATGCCACTTTCAAAGTTAGCGATGAGGGAACCAAGGGGACCGCTCTAGGAGTGCATTAGGACTGACAGATAAACTTGCAGACCACCACTTAAATCTATCCTTGTGTGTCTGTCTTCCATCTGTGTGTTTTGGGCTGTGTTATACAGGAGGTCAGACTAAATCATCATAATGATACCTTCTGGCCTGGAAAGCCATAAATCTGTGGACATATAGGTGAACAGAATGTTTGTGAAATTATTTGGGGGATATTTTTGCATGGAAGCAGAATGACCTGGAATTTTGCAAAAGAAACTGCTGTAACTGCAAAATTTCAGTTTCAGTTAGTGTTTCCATAACACAGCATGTACATAGGCTATTGCAAAATGATACTCCAGCCAAATGTATGGCCAAATTTTTATCTTTTTTTTTTTTTTTTAATGGCGGGAAGTTCACAAGAAAAGGGTGCAATGCTGTTTCATTTGAAGAATCTTATGGGAGAACAGAAGACTAAACAATACTTCTCATATGTGGCCTTGACTCTTACACAAAAGACTTATCCACTGGCAGAAACTGACCTTGTGAGACAGACTAATACAGGGAAAAAATATCACACACTCTGAAGGATACAAGAAAATAATAGCTAATATTATGTCATCCAATTCTTCCTTAGTTCAAGAAAATGGATGCCCATTTTCACTAGCAAGCTTTGTCTTTAGATGTGAAATGAATGTAAGTGTCTCAGCAATTAGGACTCTTCTGAGACAATGCTATTTTGGCCAATTCTGTGTTTGGTTTTCGTTCTGTGTTGCTAGCTGTACTTATTAACTAGAGATCTCTGAAGGTAATTAAATGCTTGGAAATGTACTTCAGCTACAGAAATAGGAAATCACTCTAGCCATTTGAACAATAATTATATTTAAAATGTAACTACAGTATATTCACTAGGAGTAATTGATTGCTACAAATACTACAGTTTTCATAGTATCATTTGATGACAGTTGGAATCAGTACCATTTTACTGATGATGATCCAAACATCATATTACTGATGAAGGAGATTAGATACTTCTCGCAACTTAATGCTGTGTAGGCTTTTCTTTCATCCTTCCATCTGCAACATTTATATCTGACTTAGTTGTGGCTGTTTCCAAGTCCAATGTCCTGCAGCAAATGTTGCCAGCAATACTGAATACTTTCAATTAGTAGTTCTCTACTTCTCTGGTAGCTAAGCAACTGACCTATGGTGAAGAATACATAATGATCTTCTGCATACCCTCCTTGAAGTGTCAGACAACATGTAGGTTTCAAAACATAGATTTGCTGTTCTATGTTGATGGTATTGGGTTAACAGGCAGTAAATTATGAAAATGTGTATCTAATATTTGTTTGATGTAATGAAGGTTAAAACAAACACTCAGAAATATCTGCCTGTATAGATCACTTCATGTATATCTTTGCATACTCACTAATAGTATTCATAATTTAACAAAAAGAGTAAATACTTGGGTGAAATTGTATAGTACAAAACCAGACTAAAATACCATAATAGGAAAGCTTATGATGTATTTTACAATGGATTTTGATGTCATCAGTACACAGATAACGCTCAGTGGTACATCACTGTTGTTCACAAAAATGGACATCCAGTTCAACAGTGTGTTTTATTTATTTGGGAGGGGTTTTTTTTTACATAGAACTGTGAGTAAAGTGGTCACACTAATAAAAAAGCGCTTGTGTAAAATGGGGATCTGGATGAACAGCAGCAGCTGGCTCAAACTTAATCCATGGGAGGGGACTGTATTGTAAAGAACTGGCTGAAACAATAACCTCACCCCTGAAGGGGTTTTGCTCTCCCATGGTCAAAGTGTTAAACAGTCACAGGGTCATACTGGATTTGTCATTGTTCCAAGATGCCCAAAATCTGCAGTAGTCTGTAATGCATTTTTCCCTTTAGGTTGGTTAGATGACTACATCTATTCTGCTCCACTGGCCCAAGAAATAATGCTTCATACACTTTTCTCGACTAGACTAGACTACTGTAGAGTGCACTACTTAGGGTTGGCCATGAAGGCCACATGGAGGAAGTAGCAGTCAGCAGACTGCCTGAAGACCTTGGCTGAAATTGCTAATGGGGGAAACAAAAGAACTTATTTATGTGGGAGACTCGGGGGAGGGTGACTTCATACATATACCATTTAGGATAATGTTAGAATTTTTTAGCAATGGTTTGAAGAATCCTAATATCTAAAACAAATAGAAGTTAAGCTTTGGATGAAAAGCTGGATACCATATATCATCTTTTCACATGCATATCAATTAAAGATGGATCCAAGTAGCAAAATTCAGACCTTGGTTTGAGATCACATTTTAAACAGCACCAAATTTCAGGACTATTTGGATTTAAGATTCTAATTCAGGCCATTCATCAGTATGAATAAGGAATGTGTGATAATTATAAAAATTCTCCTGTGGAAGTTTCTCTAGACTCTTGTACCAGACTGGCAAAAGGTGCTCTTGTTGCATACAATGTTGTGCAATATCTCTTATCCTCTCTCTTATTTTAATCTGCTCAAATCATTGGGGAAGTTGTAGGTAATGTATTACAATGTGAAATTAATTTGAAAGGCAGACATGAGACAAAAAAACTATTTACTTACCAAAAGTAGCTTAATATCTATTAATGCTGTCTTTTCTGCAAGAAATAAATGTGTAATTTACAAGTATCTTAAACGCTAATTATTTTTAATCTGCAATTGCCCTTATCAATGACAGTTAGAATCTAAACATTTCATTTCCTTTATTAAAACATATGTTGTCAAGGTATCTGTAGTCTTTCTACTATATGTCATAATTTTAATTTCCTAGCTACAGTATGACACTTCTTTTTTTGTTTGGATAGTCAAAGCATGTATGTGTAGAGTTATGCTATTATGTGTAATGTATTAGATCTGAGTGAGCAGAAACATAAGATGTATAGAAGTGGCAAGCGGGAAGCTGATTATGCAAGACTTTCATAAATTCAGGATGCTTGCAAAAGTATGGGCCAAATTCTTCATCCCTGGCATAACTCCATATTGATGTAATTGAATTTGGCCCATTGTGATTAAAGACATTGTGGTAGATTATATTTGTAAAAGCCATATTTCTTTCAGCTGTCTACAATGGCCCCAGTCCTCTGGTATGAAGGGGCAAGTTTTGATGGAAATGGCTCCAGGGCTTCGTTATAAGCCTATGCTTAGTCATTAGAACTTTCTGGAAAAGCTTCATGGATGATATTATTATTAGGGCACTAGACTAGGGCACAGGAGATATGTGTTCAGTTCTCATCTCTGTTGCAGACCTCTTGGGCCCTGGGGTAAGCCACTCAAACTCTTTAAGCTTCAACAATCTGGTGCTTCACAGGGGTGTTGTGAGGAAAAATTCATCAGTATTTGTGAGGTGCTCAAATACTGTGGTTTTGGGGACCATACACCGGTAGATGATTTTTGAGACAAGTGGCATTGAATAGTAGAGAAAAAAAAATATCTCAAGAACTTTACATGAATTCTTTAAAACCTAGTTGTTTGTTTCTTTTAATATTGTAATGTTATTAGCATTATAGGAAATTTCAACTTTCTCTGCTAAGGAAGAGGTGGAAGAATGATTTTGTATATAAAGTCCAGGATCTGGGTTTTGGGAACATCAGTATAAACCAGCCTGGATTCTAGTCCTGTCTCTCTGCCTGAAACTTTCAGTATGACTGTAGGCAACCAGGTTGCAGTGCATTGTCTAATTCTTCCACAGAAGTTTCTTGCAATCACTGTTGCAAGCTATGTTAAAAACAAATGGGAGGTGAGAGAGGAGGGAGAAGTGATTGTCAAAGAGAAGGAGAACATCTGTAGTGGGACAGAGAATGATGAGGCAGGAGAGAGAGAGGTGGAAAAACTGCTAAAGCAAAACAGATTTCATACATAGTTAACTCATGGCAAGCCATTCGTTTCAAATTAAGCTAATCTATATGGAGAGTTTTAGCTGAAAATGTATTTCCTCAGTTTTCCAATTTTGTTCCTTCACTGCTGCCTAGGACAGAGCTATTTTTTTAGGCTTAGTTTTTAAATTTTATTTTGCATGGAGAAACCTTCATTGGTGCCATTTTGTCAGCTGTCACAGTCACTCTGAGCATTATCAGTCTATTGCCACAGAGTGCCTGTTCAACTGTAAGTGTATTGCTGTCTGCCTTAGAGTGTGCAGATCACTTAGGGTACGTCTACACTGCACGATTATTTCGAATTAGCTTAAACCGATATTACAAAACAGATCTAATAAAATCGGTTTAGCGCGTCCACAGTGGGATCCCGAAATCGATTGTTTGCGTCCATGGTCCAAAGCTACCATCGATTTCAGGAGCGGTGCACTGTGGGTAGCTGTTCCTCAGCTATCCCATAGTTCCCACTTCCGTGTTGAGAGCACAGTGCCTGATGGGGCAGAAAACACTGCCCCGGGTGGTGCTGGGTACAGCCTCACCCCTCCCTTTGTGAAGGCAGCAGACAACCCTTTGGCGCCTTTTTCGCGGAGTGCATTGAGCAAACGCCATAGCACAGCAATCTTTCCCTTTTTTTTTTCACGTGGTGGTGGGGGGAAATAAACTGAGGAGCTGTTCCCTGAACCACGCCAGACACTGTGTTTGAACCTACAGACATTGGGAGCTCAGCCAAGAATGCAAATAATTTTCAGAGACTGCTGTGGACTGTGAGATAGCTGGAGTCCTCAGTACCCCGACCATCCATGAGCGTCCATTTGAGTCTCTGGCTTCCCGTTACGCTTGTCACGCAGCGCTGTGTATCCTGGAGTTTTTTATTCAAACGCTTTGGCATTTCGTGTTCTGTAACGGAGCTGGATACAACAGATTTGTCTCCCCATACAGCGATCAGACCTAGTATCTCCCGTACGGTCTATGCTGGAGCTCTTTTTCGATTTCAGACTGCATCGCCAGCCGTGCTGATCAGAGCTCCACGCTGGGCAAGCAGGAAATGTAATTCAAAAGTTCGCGGGGCTTTTCCTGTTTACCTGCCCGCTGCATCCGAGTTCAGATTGCTGTCCAGAGCGGTCAGTGCTGCACTCTGGGATGCCGCCCGGAGGCCAATAACGTCGATTTCCGTCCACATGAACCCTAATCCGAGTTATCACTATCGAATTTAGCGCTACTCCTCTCGTTTGGGAGGAGTTCCGAAATCGATTTAAGGAGCCGTTTAACTCGATATTAATGACGACGTCGTGTGAACGGATACAGCGTTAAATCGGTATATCGGCCATTAAACCGATTTAAAGTCGCAGTGTAGACCTGGCCTTAGTCTCTCCAGTTGCTCAGGCCATAACAGGCTGATATCACTCAGGCTGATTGCAATTGCTGACAGAGTGTTTAGCTAACATGAGATCCAATGTTAAATCAGATTTTAAAACACTAAAAGCATATGCTACCTAGTAAAGTGCTGTTGAAGAAGGCATCAGCTAAGTACTCTTAAAACCTAAAAATTCCTCCTCTCTATGATTAAACTTCACTTTGAATCAAACTCTGTAAATAAAGGGGCAGATTGTGCCTATTGGACATTGCACAGTCTTGGGGACAGTGTGTAGCTGAGTCATTTCAGTATTAGCTCAGAGAGACACAATAGTTCCCGAGGTCTCTTGTGCACCCAGGGGCCTACCACCACAGAGCCAGACCCACTCTGCAGGCTACAAAGGCTTAATGAATATTTGCTCACCTATAAAACACTTCAGATAACAATTATCAAGTGGCTGGAGGGTTGAAAAGAAAAATAAAGCTGCATCTCCTAAGCACTAGAATAATTGTTCAGGTTCCACTCCCACAAAGATGAATGCACCTGCTTATTTTGGAGTACGTGATAGTCCAACTGAAATCAAACACACACACACATCTTTTATTTCTGAGGAAGGTCTATGGCCTGTGTTATACAGGAGGTCTGACTAGACCATCACAATGGTCCTTCTGGCCTCAGAATCTGTGAATCCATAAATCTTTGCAGGATCAGGGTTTAACTTTGTCATTTTATTAGCCCTGCATTTCTGCCCTCTTGGAAAGTCCTATCAAATAGAAAATTATATCAAACTGCTATACGATTTTGGAATGATTCTGCTAGAACCCTGTGTAATTTCTTGCTATTGATTTAATTCCTATTATGTTCTGTAGGACTTTTCCATCTGAGTGTGCCAGTTGAGCTTTTTTCTCCTCCCTAAATCTCCGAGTTTAATATTAAAAAAGTTATGGTAGTGAAGTATAGCAATGATTTCAAAGTGTGGTCTGTTTCCTTTCAGTTTAGTGGGTTGGCAGATTTTTTCATTTGATACATCATTCATAATTTTTTGCAGTGATTCCAAAGAAATGGTGTATCTCCTCCCATTTTCCAGCAATATTGCATGGATACCATGGAAATGTGTATGCAGGAAGCACTGATGCCAATTATTAGGTGTTCAGGCCCTATGTCCATGAGCTTTTATCTCTTCTGCATCAGCCTCAGCACTGAATAGTGCAACAGATTAAACAAGCAAAGGGGAAAACCCCAGGGAAAGAAGCAGCAGAGATGATTATGCTGCCAGTGCAGACAGCTGTAGACTTGTGATAGTGACCTGAAGCCACTGTGATAATTAGGACAGAGTTTGTAGAATGGAAATCAAGAGAAATGTCTTCTCTGAAAGGACGGGGTCTTCAGTGGGTTCTGCTGCTTCTATAGCTGTAGGAAGTGTTTTGCCTGCACCTTAATGATAAGTTGAAAAATGTTAACGTGGGTGGCTTTAAAAAGAGGGGAATTCTTTCTTTGTGGAATGTAACTTTGCACTTTTCTCATCATAAGAGAGAAATTTTGCACGTCATAGAAGAAGGGGAAGCTAAAAAGCAAAGAGTGAAGGCAACTCACTGCAACCTCAGCACCAAGTCTTGCCCATGTGATCTCCATTCACACTCTCACTGGGGGAAACTTGGAGGACATGAGAACTAGAACAGGTAAATTGGGATGAAATCTTTAACAGATACTACTAAGTGGCAACAATTGGTGCAATGCTGTTCATCTTACTTTTTTCTCATCTCCCTGCCCCCCTGCTTTGTATGGAAAATCAAGGGCTTTTTTATTGAGAGAGAGAGAGAAAGTAGGATTGGGGGTGCCTAGGAGTCTTTGATGATCTATAAATAACTGCTGGCAATGTAAAAACAAATATTTGAAACTGTTAGTTTGTAAGTCTTGCATATTTTCATTGTTTTCTCACATTTTCTCTGGTCACTCCTCCACTGAAATTTGACCTAGCTGCCTATCCCTACAGATGGAGAGGCATCTGGGCCAAATTTTAGTGAGTGACATTGTGACCTGGCATATGGGGTTATAAAGCCACTCAAATTTGACCAGGGGGATGAGCATGCACCGGAATGGGGTCCATCCAAGGAGGGGTTGGGGGTGAGGATGGGACAAGGACCAGAATTTGCCCATCAAAAGATATCTGAATTGCCACCCCTGGGAGTTGATCAGGTGTAACTGAACAGAGTTTGATCTGCTATGAAATTGATCTTTCTTCTAAAATTATCTTCTGATGCTGATTACCCACATGAAGTAATAATCGTCTCTCTCTAATATCGTAACTCACTCCCCCCACACACACTCATGCAACCAGTTGTGCCATCACAAAGAGAGATTTTGCCTTCAAACAAGGAATAATCAATTGAGGCACATAAACTCTTAAGGCATAGATAATCCATTTTATCCCCCAACAAATATGTTAGTAATGAGAATGAGGTGACAGAACCTGCTAAAAATATAAACTGGATAAGAAGACTAATTTATATTGTAAAAAATAGCTTCAAAGATATTAAAGAGTTTTTAGTTGGTTTTTAAATAATTGCATATAAGAACAAGCAATGGGAAAGCATTCTTGGCCCTTCCTTCATAACCAATAATGTCACGTTCTCCCCCAAAAACATTTGTTTTGGGTCAGATTCTCAGTGGGTGTAAATCAGCATAACATAATTGACTTCACCATGGATTATACCCACTGAGGATCTGGCTCTTAATTTTGAGACAGGCATTAAGTTAAGTGAACAAGTTACAGTTGCTGTTGCCAAATTGATATTAGCAGCAACAGTTGCAGTTCTTCTCTCCGCTCCTCTCTCCTTGTCCAGGGCACAAATTTCCCCAAAGGGGCTGGGGAAAGAAAGACACAGGGGCATAGCTGTTACTGCTCTGTTCCACTATTTTTCAGGACTGGCCTGGCAGTCTGGGGAAAGGTCATTGTGACTTTTCACTACATTGCTGCTCCCTTGCCCCCATTCTGCTAGTGGTCAGATCTAAATAGTGGATCCAGTAGCTCATCTCCAAATCCAATGCATGCCAAAACACAGACATCTCTGGACGACTGCAAAAGCTCCTTACATTCTACCATACTTTAAAATTGGGAAAATAATACTCATCTATGCCTTACAGGAGTATTGTCAGGCTTAATTACTTCATGTTTACAAAGCACTTTGCAATCAATATTACCTTTAATCTGAGGATCCCAAACTGTTCGTAATCTTCTGCTAACACAGCTAGCCAGCCAGTCTTGAATACAAAATGTTACTCTCATTCTTCTCTGCAGTTCAGAGAAGAAATTTAGTTGAAGACGATATTAAAAGTGATCATGGCTTCTTTGTTTTCCTTCATAGTGTAGGGTGCTGTGCAAATCCAGGGCAACTTCCATTGTCTGGTACATACTGGGGGCTATAGGCAGGCAGAACTTGTATCACAGGGGCAGATAGTCAAGAGAGATCAATTCCTCCATAAGCACCTGAGTAAGAGGCTGTGGAAGAGTGCATGACAAAAGGGTACTATCCCTTTAAGGGCAGGCTGGAGCGCACAACCTGTAGCCTGGGGATAATCTACCAGTCCTTGGCCCACCCTAAGGGCTGAGTGATATAATACAGTAAAAGGAAGCAGGGTGAGGGGTGTAAAAACCAGACAGGGTATGGTAGGTGTTCACTGAAGTATCTGGAGACAGGCCTAGCCTGATTTAGAGACTGGGATGTGGACTGTAAATTTGGGAGCTCTGAACCTGGGGCTTGATGAAATGACTGTTGTAACAGCCTGAGGAACAGTTCATTGTCATGCTTTCTGAGCCGATGCCTTAATGAAAGTGGACATGGTATCTGATTAATGTGTTTTGGCTTCTCCTTATCTTGGACTGCTAACCTGAAATCTATTGCTGTTCCACTTGGGGAAACTAAGGTGGGGCACCCCTGCAATGTCACATGGAGCCACAGAGGTGGTGCTCAGGGACTGCTCACATCTTTCCATGGGCCAGGTTTTGTGTTTGTGTATTTGGAAAGGAGTCTGGTGCTCAACACATTGACCTTTTCTGAAAATGTGGCTCTTTATTTGGTGTCTAACTGGAGAATAAGCTCTTTTGAAAATTTGGCCCTTAGGGGTTATGCAAGGTGCTAATCAATCTGACTTCTGATTGATGAGTGCAGGTTCTTCAGGGGGCTGCACCCACAGGAACAACATTGTGTAAGGTGTCAGATTGAAATACCAGGAACCTGAGGGCTAGAGCCACAAAAAGACTACTGTGCTTAAATCCAACATTTAGGCATTACAGAGGTCCTCGAAACCCCTGTTCAGTTGCCACCTAACTCTGGGATATTCTGAGGCAGGCCTCTCTGTCTCCTATTAAATTGTTCCACTGTGTAAATTGTCCCCAAATGGAATAAAGGACTGCAACCTTGGTCTCCCACAGGAGTGCTCTAACAATTGGGCTACAGAGTCATTCTCTTTGGCCTAATCACTGATTATTTATACACAGTGGAAAAGCTTCAACAGGAGCAATTGCGAGAGACATGTACCAGAATACCACATCTCTCAGTGATTAGAGCATTTTCTAGGGGGAAGGGAAACCCAAGTTCAAATCCCTTTTCCCCATTAGGCAGAGAAGGGAATTGAACCTGATTTTTCCACATCCTGTGTGAGTGCTCTAACCACTGGGGAGCTCCTTCTGTGATTGAATTGTTTTTTTAAGAGCTGACCTAGCACAGGCACTTAACTCCAGAAAAGGGTTCATGGCTGTGAATCCCAAGTGGAGCTAGGCTTCTCCCTCCAAGACAGCCTTAAGCAGGGTGACCAGACAGCAAATGTGAAAAATCAGGATGGGGTGGGGGTAATATATAAGAAAAAGACCCAAAAATCGGGATTGTCTCTATAAAATCGGGACATCTGGTCACCCTAGCCTTAAGTGCCTAACTCCATTTGACGGATGGGGCCTAGGCCACACCTCTCTCCTTGTATTGTCTGACCAGCTAGCATAGGTGGCTCTCAGCTCAGAGTGCTGACTCTTAAGAATCCCATTCTTAAACGCTTAACTTTCTCCATCCATTGTGTAAGGCATCTGGATGCCTAACTTGGGGCTGTAAATTCTTCTTGGTGGAAAGACCACCTAAAAGTTAGGTAACACCAGACTGAGAGTTGCAATGCTTAAATCCCTTTGTGGTTCTGACTCTGAATTTCAGTCTTTCCCCACCAAATGGGTACAGCCTGAGATGTACAAATGCAAACTTCCCTTACACTGCCCCGCCAGCATTTCTCAACTTGATCAGGAGGGACCACCTCTACAGGGTGAGGGAATAATGCACTTTCCATCCTTGTTTAATCTTTAGTCTCTCTGCTGAAGCTTGCAAGATGGTTGCTAATTAGCAACCAACATATTTAATGTACGTAAAAATGATGTACTATTATATATATGAAAACACATAAGTCCTTTCCACTAGGGAATACTTGACACAATTCGAGCAGGCAATGTTTTTTCCAAGTCAGCTGAACTGAGTACTCAGTTATCTCCTGTTACCCAAAAGTCAGGTATTTCATTACTATTCATGTTTAGTATTGAACTATCATTAATTCATAAAGCCTAGAAGACATAAATATCTCTTTGGAAAGGAAGCACACATCACCATTTTTTTTTTCATTTGGAGCATTTTTGTGTGTGTCGTGATATATTCAGTTGTGTATTACCTAGTCTGAATGCAAAACTGTTTTATATGCAGATTTAAGGTAATGAGCATTCAAGTTTAAAAAATGGTTCTGGTATCCTGTAGCTTCTCAGTAATAATATACTCTTACTTTCCAACAGAGAAGGATGGATTATGGTTTTTCAATTTGCATCAGGCATATTAATTGCAGAGTAGGGTTTCCACATAAAATATCAATGTACTGGAACAAACTGTTAATGTAGCAGAATATGAACACTTACATTCATTTCCTGAGATTTAAAAGCAATCTTTTCTTTTTTACCATAATCTGAATGGCACATTTTGTGGGGGAAGGTTGTTTTATTTTTTGTGGGTTTTTTTCCCCAAGTCAGCTAATGAGAACAACATAGCCAATGTTTTCTGAAAACCTTAATTAGTTTAAGTGTTAACGATGCTTTCCTAGTCATTGTACTGGCAAACAATACAACAAGCCATTAAGGAAAGAAAATAATTTACATGGTATGGAAAAACTTTTTGGAGTAACTTTTAAGAAACATGGCATGGAAGATCAACTTTATGCTGTAGAAGCAAGTAAAAAAAACCACTGGATTCAACTTCTACTTGTATTATATTTCTTAACTGTGAAGATAAATTCCTAAACTAGTAAAAGTATAATTGAAGGTTTTATAAGTAAAGTTCCACTAGGAATTTGCAAAGCACATTTAATTGTATAAAACAGCAAGTTATGGTTCTGTATTTTGTCTGAATCATTTAAATTATATATGGAACCCTACCAAAAAGCTTCTAAAAGGAGGAGTTGTCAAAAATGCTAGTATCTTTCTAGAATGTTTAGTATTAAGTATTTTGGTCTACAAGGAATACACATTGTGATTCAATATAAATAAAGATCTTAATTGCTTGATTGTTATTTACATGAAGTCCCTTTTACATCACTCAACATAATTTATGCCCACTTTCAAGTCCCATGTACTTCCAAAGTGGTGTAAAAGGGCCGTAATGGAAATAAGAATTAGATTCTTAAACGTCCAACCTTTGTGTTTGGCTGGACAGAAGGCGTTGAAGATGTTATCCCACTTTGAAAAAAGCTGTGTGGCTAAACAAGTGCCTTCACTTGGAAATTATACAGGTAGGTATATTATTAATATATAGTGCTAAATTATATTGTTTCAGAAGGTTTGGCTTGGTTTAGTGACTGCTGTTTCTCATATTACTAAACTTTTTAATATGCCTTTGACTTTTTTCCTTTCTCACAAAACAACAGCAATAGGACATGGGACCTTCCTTGTAAAACCAAACAGAAAGAGAAAATATTTGAGTTTGCACGCCACAGCTGCAAGCAGTGAATTATCACACCAGGGAAGAGTGGAAATACCACCCACATAATCCAACAAGAGACCTGATTCATTTTGTGTCTGAAGCAATCACTGCAGTGTTACAGAGCTGAAATGAGTTTCCTCTGCAATCATCAGGGGGGAAAAGTGAGACTATCATGCTACCTGGTTCAAAGCAAAACATTTTTGGGGAAAGAGGGGAGAGGGAGTGGTCTCATTTTTCCTTTCCTTATTTTCCTACTATTTTCCAACTGTTCCTCCAGCTTTATATAGTTCTGTGGAATTGAATGTGAAATGGATCAGAAATGACAGCCAGGCATGATCTTCCCAGCCCTATCAATCCCAACTGAATTTATAACAAATTATTAGATTAGTGTTAAAGTAACTTGATAACAAGCCTGCACCTTATCCCACAGGATAGTATGCAAAGGTTTAGTTTCAATAAAGAAAACACTATAAATTACTGCGACTATGATCTTTTTACTCTACTTCCACTGGACAACAAAATTTAGATAAATACTAAATAATGACTGTTATTGGTACAGAATTATTGCCCCAAATTCTGTTCTTACTCACACAGGTGTAAATCCATCTCTTGAGACCCTGATCCTGCAAATACATACACATATGCTTCACTCATGTGAATAGCTGGGACTACTACATGCATAAATATTTGCAGAACTGAAGCCTACAGCAATAGTTAGTGTAGATTTATACCCACGTAAAAGACAGCAGGCTATGGCCCATGGGCTGGAATTGTTTAGAGTATGATAATGTTAGTGTGATCACTTAAGTACATATTATTTATAGTTATTAACTTAAGTATCCTCAGTTTGCCTAGTAAGATTGCATCAGCCATTGTTTTAAGTTTCCATGAGGATACAGGTAGGGCACGCACTCTGTCATTCTCATTCTTTACCTAAATATACAAATACAGCATTAACTATATTTTATTACTTCATGCATTGAGGGGAGTTAATCTCTGAAAAGCCTGTCAGGCTGTGTTCAGAGGCATTGCCTAACAGGCAACCTAAACTGAAAAGAAACCCAAGTACAGGAGAAAATAACTGTTATGAGAGCTTTGATATGGCTCTCGTTGCTAAGGAAACCACTTCTTTGTCTGTACGTGTTTAGAATGGCTGCCTCATTAGGGCAATGGCTCTGAGCATGGCTTCACACTACACAAGAAAATAGAAGGGGAAAAAATTGATAGGGTCTTCAAATGCTAAGCAATTAATAGAAGAAACCTTTAAAATATATATGTTTTAGGTTGTATTTTTGTATTGATGAAGCTGCTAAAATTGCCTAGGCCTAGTCAGTCCTGTGTGCGGAGTTATAGTTATGTGAAGCAAAGAATAATTCTCTATTCCGCCTCTTGTATTTCAGTGCTTGTGGTTATCTTTTTTTTTTTTAAAGCAAAGTACAAAAAGCAAGATGCAATTCAGTGTGTGTGTGTGTGTGTGTGTGTGTGTGTATACACACAAGTACTCCCAAATGTCATGGGACACATATTTATTTAAGGTCATGTAAGTGCACTTGTCTAACAGCCTTTGACAACGCTGCAGCAGTGAAAAAGCAGACTTTACTTACACATCCATAAAATAGCGTGAAAAACCTATGCAGGTGCATTTAAGCCCTCATCAAAAAAGTGAAGTGGTTAAAAAAAAATAATAAAAGGTGTAAACGTACATGGTGATAACAGGGAGAAACTTAACGTTAACTACCAACTTTTAACTGAGACACTAAAAATGTATGAAGTGCAGCAGATCTAGATGCAGTTTCAGGCATTATTCATTGGTAATACAGCTGTGAATCCAGGGTCCCTCAGGAGCTCAGCTCATGCCCTTGACTGATATGAGAAGCCTTTGAAAACAGGGGTAGAGCTTAACTTCCACCCTCTACAGTTTATTCTACCCTCCGCAGTCATCAACCCCACACCTCCGTTCACTGAGAGGAAAAATTTCATCCAAAATACAGGTGCAGCAGTTAATGAATTTCTGACTTCTCTATACATATTCATGAAGCAAATTGGCTACTGACTCCTTTTTTTTTTTTTTTAACTCTCCCCAGATATAAAACAAAGTAATCAGGTCTACCATCAATGCACAGCAGTGCATCTGTCCAGCTGGTCTGCAAGCTGAATTGGTTATTATCCAAGCCATATTCTTTGACATAACAAGATTTATTCAATATTTTTTTTCCTCAATGAAAAAGAGGAAAAGAAATGTCAGATAAAACAAATTTTCTTTGGAAATGTATTTAAGAAAGGCCATTTTATAAAAACAAAATTTTGTCAGAAAATTTCCCACTAGCATTAGTTATCAGGAAAATCCTGCAACGCGTATGGGGCTGGAGGTTACAAACACCTATTTCCCAAGAAGGAAAGAAAGAGAATAGAGAACTGGGTGGAGGAAAAAGAGAAAGGAAAAATGCTCACAGGGCATTTCAAGCCCTATAATATAACTCTGAACTTCTGTTTCACGTAGCCTTACTAATTCACTATCAGGTAATAATAATGCTTTTCACTTCTCAAGAACTTTTTCCTTCCAAGGATGTCAAAGTGCTCTATGAACACTCATGAATGAAGAGTCATAGTACCCTATAAATAACTTACCTTAATTTTCCAGGTGGGGAGTGAGAGGTACCAGTAGCCATCTGGAGGGATTCTGTAATTCTTCATGTCTGTCTTGTTTGGAATTCCATTTCTAAACACAGAGGAGACTCCAAAGAGGTGGAAGGTCTAGAAATCCCAATTTGATTCACTTATCAAGGAGCAGCAGTGAGAGAGCTTGAGGGCACCAGGGCACGTGTAGGATAGGAGACACAGGATAAATGGTGCCTTGGGATGACACTTGGGATGGATGGGTGTGTAACAGAGTTAACATAGGCTTGTTAGTGTTAAATGTAGAGCACGTAGAATAACCTTGGCTTTTCTTTAAAGCAAATATGCACAACACCACCACAGTTTGAATAAGATTAAAAAATGCTTCCTGAATCTTAATGTATGGGCCTGGATGCCCATGAGAACAGGTAGTTAATTATAAGAAATAGAAGAAGTGAGTAGCTGTTATAATAATCCCTACATATTGCTAATGTAGTTTAGCTGAACTGGACAACGATATTTAGGACTCTATTGTAGAGTGTGTTACAGAGTATCACTTGTGTTTTGAGTTAAACACTATGTTATTGGGGAAAAAAGTAATCTTTATTTATGACATTTCTTTATTGAATTAACAGAACTGAAATGTAAAATGTTCAGTCTCCTAATTATTTTCTGAAGCAAACAGACTATTTTAAAGACTACAGGTTTGGAGAGATTTCAGTCACATTATGAAATTGTTGGAAAATATTTTACTTTCATGTAGCGTAGAAAATACATTCTTCTTTCCTGGCTCTAAGTTTTCACAAAAATGCAAGGCATAAACTTTTATAGGTAGAAATTGATTTTTTCCTGAATAAAACAAATTCCTGGGAACTCAAAATGTAGGCACTGATCCAGGAAAGCATTTAAGCTCCTAAATTACATTGAGCCTTGAGACAAATTCAATGGGATTTTTTACATATTTAAAACTATGCACATACTTAAGTAATTTTCTTGATCAGGGTCATTTTGCACACAAGGAAGAATTTTTCTATGTTCATTACAATAGCAGTATTCACTAGCGTGGTAGAAATAGTGACATCTTGACCTGGAGTAAACTTGAAAACATTTACAAAAATATCCTTTTTTCACATATAAACACTTGCAAAGTGAAAATCAGTATTGTCTCTTGTTTTTATTTAGTTGTGTGATGCCAAGGAAACATTCTCATTAATGGGAAAATCCTTTACACATAATAGGCCAAATGTTTAAATCTCTGCATTGAAATGCATTTGTGACAGGGCCTTTTAGGCTGGCATATAGAGGCTCTCCAGAGCTCAAAACATGAGTTGTTTAAGCTCTCTAGTAGGGCTATAACAGACTCCAGTTCCCTATGTATTGTCATAGAAAGGCACCTGTAACACACCCTGCCCAGAGACTTACAGATGCATACTCATCTTGCCCACACAAACTGATATTTGAACATGCAAGTCAGTCTTTGGGTACGTCTACACTACGGGATTATTCCGATTTTACATAAACCAGTTTTATAAAACAGATTGGATAAAGTCGAGTGCACTCGGCCACACTGAGCACATTCATTCGGCGGTGTGCATCTACGGTCCTAGGCTAGCGTCAATTTCTGGAGCATTGCACTGTGGGTAGCTATTCCATAGCTATCCCATAGTTCCTGCAGTCTCTCCCGCCCCTTAGAATTCTGGGTTGAGAGCCCAGTGGCTGATGGGGCAAAAATCATTGTCGCGGGTGGTTCTGGGTAAATGTTGTCAGTCATTCCTTCCTCCGGGAAAGCAACGGCAGACAATCATTTCGCTCTCTTTTTCCCTGGATTGCCCTTGGAGACCGGCGATAGCCGGCTTAACATGGAGCCCGTTCAGTTTTTTTTTTACAGTCACCGTATGTGTACTGGATGCCGCAGACAGACGATACTCCAGCGCTACACAGCAGCATTCATTTGCTTTTGCATGATAGCAGAGCGGTTATCAGTCGTTCTGTACCATCTGCTGCTGGTGTAAATTGGCAATGAGATGACGGTTATCTGTCCTTCTCTACTGTCTTGCCGCGTATACATGGGTGCCTCTGGCTGAGATCGGGCGGCACAAAGGCAAACTGGGAATAACTACCCCGAGTCAATCCCTCCTTTATGATTCTAAAAATAGAGTCAGTCCTGCTAGAATATGGGGCAAGTGTACCAGAGAACCAGTGTATCAGAAAGCACAGCTGCTCTGTCAGATCACACAGAAAAGATGAGCTAACATGCCATTCATGGGGCCCTGCAACAACCCCCGTTGCTCCCTCCTCCCCCAACCTTTCTGGCTACGAGGCAGTGTCCCCCCATTTGTGTCATGAGATTAAAGAATGCAGGAATAAGAAAACAGTGACTTGTTAGTGAGATAAAATGAGGGGAAGGCAGCATCCCGGTGGTATGACAGTCCAGGCAGACATTAAGCTGTGCGGGGAGAGGAGCCCAGCATGCCACTGCTATGACAGTCCAGGCAGGACAGAATCTTTTCTTTACACAGGAAAGGGAGGGGACTGATGGGAGCTCACCCCCAGTTGCTATGAGAGACGATTACCAGCGTTCTGTACCATCTACTGGAATGACCAGGAGCATTCCTATTTTACCCAGGCGCCCTGGCCAGACTCACTTGAGGCCAGCCAGGAGCACTCATGGGCTGATGTGGTGACGACGGATATCGTATATCATGTACCGCTGCCACGGAGGGGAGAGGAGCGGATACTGCTGCATTCACTGCAGCCAGGCATTCATGTCTACCAGCAGCATTCGTAGACATAGGAGGTGACATTGAAAGAAGTTAAGAAGACTATTTATTTCCCTTTCTTTCATGGTGGGCTGGAAGTAAATTGAGGAGCTATTGCTCCTGAACCACGCTCGGACAAATTGTGTGTTTGACCGTGATTAGGCAGCTGGGGGGAGACGTCGCAAGTGAGGTGGTGCAATACTATGTTCGGGAGATGTGTCTGTTTGGTGTTGTTGTGCTCTGCGTGAGAGTCTCGCGATACATCTTCTCCTTCGCCAGGAGATCTCATTTGGGAAAGTTCCTCTGGACTTCTCGCCGTTACACTTGTGGCAGACAGGGCGTGGGTTGTGTTATCGTTGGCACAGGCACGTGTAGTTATGGATATTTTTTTCAAAACGAATTTGTGATTTCGTCTTCATAGGTGGGAACCGAGGAGCTTTGAAATAGAGACATTATTTCTTTCCCCTACGCGATAGATCCAGTATCTCCCATACGGTCCACTGTCTGGGAGTGTTTTTTGGTTTGGGTGATCGTGCATTTGATCAGCCCGGTAATCTATCCAGTGAGCTGCCACGCTGTGCTTAGCGAGGGAAATGAGAATCAAGAAATTTCTGCGGGGGCTCTGGGCTGTAGTTACCTAGGCTTCACTGTAGATTGCTGTCCAGAGCGGTCACAGTGGTTGCACTGTTGTGTGTGTGTGCTGTAGTCTGCCAGAATGGCCAAATACCGTTCGATTTGCAAAAGGCCACACGTAGACCCTACTCATAAATATGGTTGTAAGTACCGATTATAAGCACTACTCCTCCTCGTTGGGGAGGAGTACAGAAACCGATTTAAAGAGCCCTTTATATCGATGTAAAGGGCCTCATAGTGTGGACGGGTACAGCGTTAAATCGGTTTAACGCTGCTAAAATCGGTTTAAACGCGTAGTGTAGACCAAACCTTTGAGCGTAAAAACTGCACTTTACAAGCAAACAGGTTCCAGGCTTGCATATGCCCCTTTTAAATGGAAACATCTCTTTAGGGCTACATTATTCTTAATAGGTACATCCTTGAGTAGGTGTCAGTGGAGAGTGGCACCACCTTGGGGAAGCCTGAAGAGGAGTGGTACCTCAGAGATGCACAAGCTCTTCCCAGGATTCCTGGTATGCTGGAGGAGTGTGCAGGATGATCCCTCTGGTGATCCCGACATATTTTATAGGCCAATGTGGGAGAGGTGAAAGATGGCCCAGCTCCATCGTGATCCTTTCCTTTTCCATTTGTGGTAGTATGCAGCCTTGGGAGAACAAGTTAGGAGCAGTCCTTGTGTTTCAGTGAGTGTAGAAACAGATATGGTTCCAAGCCCTTGCACAAGATATACATTGGAGAGAGAGAGGAAGGCTACATTCACTCTTTCCATGTGCACCCAAACAAGTGTCAGGTACATTCTGGCCTTCAGCTGGCACAGTGAGTGTATTAGCATCTACAAGTGCCTGTGGCATTTCGCCCTTTGAAAGCTGGCCCTAAATTTTCTAATCCCTCTGCTAAGGTAACTGAATTAATATACACCTTCACTGAAGGGAACCTTCAAGAGTGCAGTATTCTGGCTAGTTTCAGTTGTAATTTGCTTTCTCTCTGTTTTATTTGTATGTGAGATATCTGGTGGATATAAGCTGTACAGTGCTGGCTTGAACCTGGAAAGAGAACTGATAAACATAGAAACTGGAGATGGTGAGCAAATGTCTGTTATCCTGAATATCCTCTAAATCAGCATCCTTCCTGTGGATACTTTTGAACATTAATTTCACCTTTACAGGGCAGCATTTCCATCAGCTAATCAGTGTTTTCAAAGAAAGCAACATCATCACATAATGAAAATGGATGAGTGCTCCCTTGGTATTTTCAGACTTACAAAACTATCTTATCTTCCTATGGAACTATCTCCATGGCACTCGTACATGTTCTAAGTAGTTCTTGTCTCATCTTAACACATTTAAAAATTGTTTGACTTATTTTAAGGAATGTTCTATCATTTTTTTAAGTTTATGTCTCTCCTTTATGCTTTACCTTCTGAGTTGTCTTGGAGACAGTAGCAGTGAATGCATATTTGCAGCTAGCTACTGCAATGTATTCACAACTATTTTTAAATGTATGTGAAAAGATACTTTCCCTGCCATTTTCAAGTTATCTGACAGATATGACATTGAATCTAATGGTGAAATATAGAAAAGGAATGTAATTTATTGATATAAGAACAAATCTCACTTCCAACCACACTGAGATTTAGCATTTCTTCAAATACTATAACTTCAGCTATCTAAAAACATCTGGGTGCCAATGCGAGCTCCTACCCCTATATGATGCTAAGGTTTTGAGAAATTTAAATAAAAAGAGCTGGGGAAGAATTCCTCTAGCCAGGAGCTGGATAGCATCATCATATGTAGTTCATTGTTACACTCTCTAGTTCCCATTCTTGGATTAATTGGAGGGAGGGTAAGTCTGTATCACTGAGTGCTACAGAAATTCTAGGCTGTGGTGCAGCCCACAGGTAACCTGGGAAAGGTTGCCATACATTGGAGCTGGTACAGAACAACGCAGCACAAAAGTGAGTTGAAACCACCTATCCCTCCCACTCCAGGTCATGTCTTTGGTGGGGGACAGCACAGAATCAGTCTTTTAGGGCTTTTCTGTGTACAGGGCCCCAAACCCGTAAATATTTAGCTTGGAAAGCCTTGTTGCGCCATATTACTAAAAGTCGGCATCAAAAAGCATCCCTGTTATGGATTTTACAATGTACAGAAAAGTGACAGTGAATAAGAGTGGAAGCAAAATCAAAAACAACACAGCAGGTTCCCAAAAATAACAATGAAATAGCCAACTCAGGTGGCCCTCCATTGGTACTCCATTTGGTAGGATGATTTTTCATAATTAAAGATCTTCCTGCTGGAAAACTCTTTGTCTGTTCATGCATAGTAGTAAGAAAAAGAAAAAATCCTTAAGGCTACAAGAATGTTTTTTTAAAAAGAGTCCTGCTGAAAATCTCTATCCATGAGGACATAAGACATCAGGAAAGATGATCAGTCAGCCAAGAGAAATAACTAGTGTAAACAGTCAATACAGTATTTACCTTTTCCTAGCCTGACTTCAAATCTAATCACAAATTGCTGGGAATCTGTCCTCCAACAGGGAAGAAATACATTACACTGCTGTATTGTATTTACCTCTGCTTTTGAAAAAGAACAGCGTCTGTAAGAATTACTAAAAGCACAAGGCTTAGTCAGAGGTATGCAGGCAGAAGCATACTGCTATGTGCCAATCTCCACCATCCCACTAGGCTATAATGTAATTTTCAGAATTACAACTTTCATAAGAAGATAGTTCCTGCAGGAACTTTCTTCTAGAGTTAAATGACTACTTTGTAGCATGGTGTTTGGAACTGGAATATAATATCATGACCATAGATAACAAAACAACCTTCTCCATCTTGTTGCCCAATGGGTGTGTACATTAATCTTCATAGGACATCTCTAGCACAGTTCCCATACAGCCTCAAAGTCTAATGTGTCCAACTGCAAAAAAGATAAGACATAAGCTTGATATTGTTAATCAAACAGGAACTTATTCTGACATATTTCACAGTGGGAGGCAGGTTAAGGATTCTGTATTGTAGAAGTGATGGAAAATAAGAGTGCTGAAGCCAGCATTGTACTAATGAGGAAATCTTGCTATAATTACGGAAGCAGGGGAAAAAATCAGCTTCCCTGGGCTTTCAGAATGTTTGAAAAAGATTAAGGAAGTAATGTAAGCCAGAGATGAGGAATTGGTTATGTATACCCCGGTACTGCAGGGTACTTAAGCATGGTCACTGGCACTACTCAGTACTTAAATTTAAGCACAGGTTGAAGTACCTTATTGAATCAAAGCCATAGAAATTGAGGTAGGGAGATTAATGGCACACAATACCAAAACTGTCCCAAAACAAGATCTGTGAAAGCAGTTTTAGTGATCAGGTTCTGGTGAGGCAGTAACAGTCTTAATGAGGATACAGTGTTGCTAATTCATCTGTTGTTGAAGAAATTATATAGATTAATACAGGGTTATAAAATATCTTATTAAAAACTGCTTAGAATGTTATGCAGTGCATGCTGTATAGAATACTATATGACTAGAAAAGCAGCAAAAAGTCCTGTGGCACCTTATAGACTAACAGACGTTTTGGAATATGAGCTTTCACGAGTGAATACCCACTTCGTTGCGTCCGACGAAGTGGGAATTCACCCACGAAAGCTCATGCTCCAAAACATCTGTAAGTCTATAAGGTGCCACAGGACTCTTTGCTGCTTTTACAGATCCAGACTAACACGGCTATCCCTCTAATATATGACTAGAGACAGTTTTCGATTCATACGAGATAAATCTGGATGGCAATGATGAAATATTTATTACCAGCAGGAGAAAAGTGTATTAGTGAGGAAAAATAAGCATAAAGAAATGAATTACTCTGACACCAATCTATTATTACTATTTGTATTACAGCTGTGCAAAAAAACAAAACAAAACAAAAACAAATAAAGTTTGGGGTACCATTATGCAATGCATTGTACAAGCGCATAGCAAGAATCTGTCCTTGACTCAAAGGTTTTTTACAGGCAACTTAGACAAGACAAAAAGGTGGGTGAAATGGACACAGCATACAAGCAGAAGAATAGGAATTGTTGTGTAGCGTGGTTAAGTAACTTGTCCTAAGTCTCAAGTTTTCTTGAAGAATTGGAAATTGAACCTAGATCCTCTGAGTGCTAGTCAACTGCTTCAAACACAAGTCAATTCTTGTCTCATTTGATTTCATTCCGGTGAATAGTTTCCAATTATATTGGGGGAAAGCTATGTTTACCAGGCAGTGTAAGCAATTTTTGGATTTATATACGAGCCAGTGCATACTGCCCTTCACTGAGTTGGGCCAGCTCTGTCCTACAATGGAATTTCAGCTACTTATGCACTTAGGAGAACCCACACTCCAATATGGGTTAGATTGTGTGTGTTAGAATTAAGTTACAATGGAACTCAGAACAGCTAAGGAAGCTTAGAGTACCAGTCACAAAAGTCTGAGCAGTATTGCGAATGTGAAGCATCCAAAAATCATGGAATTGTCTTAAAATAATCAGATTTTTAAAAAAATAATTAATTTGGGATCTTTTTTATTTGTTTTGTACTTTTTTTTTTTTTTGAGCCTCTGAGGTTCACATTTTCAGTTTTTCTTCACAACTATGAAGGCTAGAAATTTACTTTTCATAAAAAAGTAAAGCTGGGATTCTCACCTACTCACTTCTCTCCAGGAGCTGTGGTTTTAAGAAAAACAACAAATGAACCATAAGCGTTGGGAAGACTGTACCAGCACTAATAGGTGTGTGGAAACCACTGATGTAGACTTAAAAAATGGCCCAATATGTACTCTTGAATTCTATGGTACAAGTTACATCAGCCTTTGTTTGTTTTTAACATTTCAGCATTTATGAAATATGACTGTAATTCAATTAGTTAAGGTTGTGAGGTGATTTTACTCAGCAACAGACTCTGTAATTTCCTTTCATTATTTATCTAATTGCAGAAGGTTCTGATGGGTATCAAGTTCCTTTCATGGAAATAAGAATTCCTCCAACAAGTTATCAAAGACATTCTTCAACAAACACATTTCAATAAGCTTTCTTGTTTAATACACCCCTCCATCACATGCATATGTGATCATACTTCTCTCAGCTGTCTCTCCAGTCTTACTGATTGCATTCCTTTCACTTCCATCATCTGTTTTACTTCATGAGCATTAGACTGTGTCATTAGTTATGACTCATCAGTTGAGGCCTAAACATATAAATTCCTGCCCAACGTCTTTTGTCCTCATTTAAATACAAATGCTTTGGCTGCTGCTGAGCTATCAAATATGTTTTATTCACTGAATGGTCTAATAAAAATATGAAACAACCTTTCACTCTTCAGAAGGAAACAAAGTTGTTTATTTTCCTAAGAAAAATTCCATGTAATTTCTAATTGTCTTAATTTCTTTCTGTAATCCTCTTACAAAAGGCCAGCTATGTACGACCTTCATATGGAAATTAGATTCCAGCATAACTGTTGGTTGGGTTACCTTATCTTAGCCCACATATGTGATGAAATGGGAAGTTATATCATTCGTTATGCAGATTACTCGGATTTTTATTTCAAAACTCATTGGACAATAGTTATTGAGTTTTGTGATAACACAAGCAAAAGAGTCTCAGAATCTGCAGACTTGATATTACCATAAATGTAATGCTGGTCATAGTATTTGAACTGTTCTTTTTTAAAGAATCAGATCTGTAGTATTATTTCTATTCCTTTTAGCCATTAATCACTGGAACCAAAACCTCATAATCATAGTGACAGACATAGGGCAATCCTGTTATTTCAGGAAAGGTCAATCAAAAATAAACTAAGTAAAAGTCTAGTCGATAAATAATTTTATAAGGCTAAACTTTGCACTCATTTTTTTCAGGTCACTCATCAGTCATCTACTTTCTCAATAACAATTTTTTTAAAGTATTATTCCAAAGTTTCCTACTATTATTTATTTCATTTTACAGAGACGAGACGGGAGGTGGAAATAGCTAACAAATTTCCATTTACTGCTGAGGTCCAGCTCACTGTAAATGAGCAATTTCCCAATGGACAAAAAACAACTGTGATAGGCATATTAATGTTTCTGAACATATACCTCTCTGTCTGTCTATCTCTTATATAATAATAGGAATAAATGCTATATGAATAAAAACGGCTTTGTATTTTGTGGTTAGAGTGATTGAATGATTCATTGGGCAAGATTTTAAAAATATGTCTGCTCCCAAGTCCATCTTTGGTATATGTATAAATTAAGACCGTCAAGCGATTAAAAAAATTAATCGTGATCAATCTCACAATTAATTGCACTGTTGAACAATAATAGAATACCATTTATTTAAATTTTTTTGGATGTTTTCTACATTTTCAAATATATTGATTTCAGTTACAACACAGAATGCAAAGTGTGCAGTGCTCACTTTGTATTTATTTTTATTACAAGTGTTTCCACTGTAAAAAACCCCAAAATAAATGGTATTTTTCAAGTACTTAGTATAATCTCTTTATCATGAAAGTTGAATTTAAATAAAAATAAAACAATGTAAAATTTTAGAGCCTGCAAGTTCACTCAGTCTTATTTCTTGTTCAGCCAATTGCTCAGACAAACAAGCTTGCTTACATTTGCAGGAGATAATGCCGCCCGCTTCTGATTTACAATGTCACCTGAAAGTGAGAACAGTCATTCTTGTGGCAGAGTTGTAGCGGGCATCGCAAG
>NC_133772.1:100966643-101005007 GCF_003597395.2 Chelonoidis abingdonii | reverse complement strand
TTTGGATCTGTGTTCACCAGGGAATTGGTGAAGTCCCTCAAGACTACCCAGGGAAAAAGGTAGTACTTGGGGGTGGTGGCAGTGATACCAGATCTAAGCTAGTAATTAAGCTTAGAAGTGTCCATGCAGGTCCCCACATCTGTACCCTAAAGTTCAGAGTGAAGAAGGAACCTTGACAACAGTCCTAGGATAAATGCCTTGATTTCAACTGGTGTTGCTGGATATTTTGCACTTTTGAGAGCAGGACACTTATTTAAGGGGGAATTTCTCAAAAAGCATCAAAATGACAGGAGTTCAAGTTTGATTGAAAGCTGTTAGGTGCCTAATTGACTTAGGTGCTTTTGAAAATGCTGCTAGATACTTCTTTGCATCTTCAGGCACCTAAATGCTTAAATATAGGATTTGGAAACCCTATTGAAGCATCTATTTTTTTTTAAATGTCCAAAAAAAATCTTCATTATACAATGAATTTAGCACCCTTTTTCCTGAATGCAAATAATTCATGAACTCATCCTGATTTTTAGAAATATATTTGATATTGGTAACCATTTCATAATGACTTCTTAGCAATGTTAACCTCTGATTTTTCATAAATTGTTCATTTTAAGACTCTTAACTTTTAAAAAGCCCTTAAATTACTTAGGAACCAAAGTTTCCTTTTCAAAACACCAAAGTCACATGACTTCCAATGGGGCTTAGAATCCAGCGTCTGACTATTTACAATATATTATTCATGATGTGTGCATGATGATCTAGTCACATATTTTTATTTCTATTCTCTGATTGGTGAACTGGAACATTTTAACAAGGAATATATGAATGACTAATCATTAATAATACACTTTGGATATAGATTTTCAGACAAATAATAATTAATGTTAAAATGTATGAAATTCTGCTGATTCATGAAAGCCTGGAGGTCATCTGAATATTTGAAAATATATATAAAATGCAGCGTCACCTCATCATGAATAATTATTATAAATAATAATAATATTACAAAACTAATAGGGGTTGTTGCAAGGAGAGAGAGAGATTTCAGAGAAGAGCTGTGAGAATGATCAAAGGAATGGACAAAACTTAAAGGATTGGGACTGTCTACATTTGGAAAGAGATTAATAAGGGAATTGATAAAAGTATATAAAAGAATGACTGGTCATTGAGGGCAAAAAATTGAAAAGATTAAAAAGGGGTCTGAGCATTAACATGGATATCAAGGATACCCAGAGTTATAATTAATGATATCACCATTTTTGGAAAGCATATTAAATCTCATGCTACATGCTTTAAGCCAATCTCTAGTGAGCATCTAACAGTGGAATTTCTGTGGGAATTTAAGTGAAAGTTGAGCGAGAGTTTTTGTGTGTGTTTTATTTCTCCTCCTTCCATTTCTTTCTTTCTTTTTATTTTCTAGGAATAGAATCTAGGAAGAGAAGACAACGATGGCTACTCAGGCAGAATTAGAAGTGACCTGAGGAGGAGAGGAGTTAAAAAAGATGGTCATATGTAGAAGCTGCAGGATATACATCAACTTTGAATGTGTATCTGATGGAAGCCATTTATGCATGAAATGTCACCAGATAAGGCTCCAGAGCAGATTCAAAGATTAGAGATGCAGCTGGATACAATGATGAAATTCAGATGGGGATTTATTTGCTTGTGTAGTGAAGGTGAGGAGAGTTGAGGCATTGCAGACAATTTAAGATTTGCAGATACCTGCCAAAAAAAAGTTCCCAAACTGTCAGAAGAGTAGAGCAATCCATGCAATAATCTGAGGACAAGGCAGAGGAAGAGACCATCTAGTGATGGTCGAGTTGACTAATAGGTTGGGTGCACTGGAGAATAAAGAGGAGAAACAGTCAAAAAATGAGGTGGCAAGGAAGAAAAGAGGAAAAGCCAGTCCCTGCAGATGAGACAAAGAGTTGATGGAAACAGCCAGGGAATTAAGTCCCCAAAAATGAGGATGATGTACAGGGGACTGCTAGAGAGGACATAAAACAGATTCATACCAACATCAGCAAGAGACAGATCTATGTTATCCATACTCAGAAAAATCAAAAGGCCTATCACCAGACCATATCCAGAGAACAGAAGAGCATGCTGTTCACCAGGAGCAAGGCTATGAGATGTGGCTATGAGACTGAAGAGGATCCTAATGGGATAACAGAAAAATCCACTGATTGTACTTCATGTCAGGACAAATTACACTGATGGAGTGGATCAAGGATGACTAGACTTGGTTGGGTAAAAAGCTTAAAGAAGTGGAAGCCAGGTGGTTTTCAGTGCAATATTTCTAGTCCCTAGGGAAAGAAGGTAAAGTCATGACAAGATAATTAAATACAACAGCTGGCTCAAGGAAGCATGCAAAGAGTCACGCTTGTGAATGCCTGGAACTTGAGTGGACACAGCATTTTGAAGAGTTGCTCAGCCTCTTCCAGGATCAATCCTTTTCTGAGCAAATCTACTTCTGTGCATTCAGAATTTCATCCATTGACTTTATTAAGTTAAATAAATTTGTAATACGTCTTAATCTCTGTAAACGTAGTGCCTCCCACACAGCTCTGAAGGAATTAGCATCTTTCTATTATGGTTCTCATAACAGAACTGCTAACAAAGTTCCAGTTACAAATTCATTGTGATGCATGAGACAAATGGGGGAAGAGGGAAAAGAAAGAGAGAGAGAGATTCCAGGCTTTCAGATTCCAGGTTGAATTTGCAGGCCTGGTAGTTAGAAAAACTGATTTTTTTCTTGTAAACAGAGAAGATGTCATATGGAAATCACTGAGAAACAATAAACACTATACCCCACAAAGCCATTTTTACAAACTTGCTTTTGTAGTAGAACTGCACTTTAAGCAAAGTTTGTTAATATTTTAGCAGAATGCCTTCATCAAAAGAACTTGAGTATAACTCTTCATTTTCTTGCACATATTTATTATTCTCTTCCATGAGATGTGACGAATCTGCACATTTTAGTATCTATTAAATATTTGGTGATTAGGTAACACCAGTTTAATTTCTACTTTTCCAGGAGCACAACAATTAACTTTCTTTTCTTGGAATTGCAATGTTAGAACTGCAGCAAGTAAATGGTTGTTTTATTAGTACAACTAAATGGTAGAGGAAAGAATCTATATGCCCCAAAACAGTTGAACAACAAAGAGTGGAGTTATTATTTTAAAAAGGCACATCAGTAGTGCTTGAGTTAGGCAATAGCATACAAATTAACTTAAGGTTGTGAATATATCCAATGGATACACTTCAAGCTACTTAAAATATGAAGAATATATGAAATTTTAAGTTCTGACCTCTACCATGTCTGGCTGAAAACCCATAAGGGCACAAGATGCCAGGCACAACATAAGGTACAAGTTATATGTAATCACTTTGTATCTGCCCTAATTTCATACAGATCATATCTCAAGGACATACAACCAATAATCTCTATACTAAAGCTTTGATCTTCTTCCTGATCCTGCTAGCTTTACTATTGATTCTCTATTATAATTTATTTAACATAAGAGAAGTTACATAATGTGGTTGCAGTTAATGAGCCATTTGTTTAGGAGAAATGAGGTTGAGATCACTTTGAACCCACTCTAATTTTCCTTAGAAACCAAAACGTATGAGGTTTAGGGTCCTGGAGGAAATAGAACTCCTTAATTAATGCTATATCTGGGTAGAGGAAGTACTTCCTCTTATACACTGTATGACTTTGATTTTTCTGTGGAACTTGAATATAAAAAGAAGGGACCAGTTTCTGCTCTTATTTACACCACTATAACTATGACCAGAATTTGCCCCATGGCACTAGTAGCTTTATGTTGAACTCTCTATCCACCCCACACATACTCACGGCCTGCTCTGTGACTGCTCTGTATTTGAAATCTAGGCTCACAAGGGAACTAATAATGGGCAGGAGGATAGAGTAGAGCAGCTGTGATAAAGATATAAAGTGTAAAATGGAGGATGTGTGGCAGCCTAAACCATCTCCGTTTTAGGTGATTTATTTTTAAACTGGTTGGCCCTGATTCTGATCCCATACGAGTTTGCACCCATGTAACTCCATTGATATCAGTGGAGCTACTCCTAATCAAAATTAGGCTAAATAAGGTCATATCCAACTGCCCTTTGCACCTTTGAAAAATCTCTTCAAACAGCAGCCTCAAGAATTTGGTGAAAACAAAATAGTAATTTTACTGATAAAATAAATATTAGTACAGTCAGCTGTGTATACTCTAACCTTTAAAATCAAAAGCCAGATTCTCAGCTGCTGTAAATCAGCAGAGCTCCATTACAGTCAATGGAGCTTTGCCAATTTATGGCTAAGTATATGGCCTCAAATATTATTCATTCCACAAAAATCAGGAAGGGGGGTCTAAACCATGCTTAAAATGAGCTATTCCTCCAGAAGACTAGAATGCTTTCTCCTTTTGAATTATGGTGAAATTTTCTTCTAAGGTTTGTTTGATCTGTCACGCAAATTACAAGAGCATTCCTATATGAACACATGCTCATCCATTAACCTATACCAAATTGGAGTGCTCAAGTAGAGTCCAAACTCTGCTTCAGTACAAGCGGTTCCCCTTCACAAATGAACCTAAATGGAGATACCTCCTGGGGGATGAAGGGCTACATTTCCTAAACTGCTGCCCCCCCCGCCCCCCGGCATGATTTTCTGCATTTGCAAGTTAACAAAATGTCCTTGACCTACATTGAGTTCATGACTAGCAGGTTATCTTCACACTTCTAAAGGCTAGAAATGTAGGGCAGGGGTCAGCACCACCATGTTGTGTGATGGACACTTGACAAAATTACCATACTTAGTGATGGACGCTGGGGGAGTCGGGAGTTGGGGGGTTATGTCATTCAATCATTCAACATATTTTGAAAAATTACCACAGACCTCAACATTTTTACCACAGATACGTTGCTGACCCCTGATGTAGGGTGGGCTTTTCAAAAGTGCTCAGCATCAAGCTAACTCTACTCCCCTCAGAATTAATGGTAAATGTCTTCAGTGGGAGCAGAGTTAGGTCAATAATGAGCTCTTTTGAAAACCACCTTTAATTTTTGAATGGAAACTAAGACATTGTTACAAAAGATGAAATCTGTGGCTGTGGAACTGCAGAATGTGCAGGGACTCTGCTATCACCGCACAGGAGAGACTTGGTGCATTTACTGGTGCGTGTTTGAAGTTAGTGCGTGTTCCCTCCATTAACCAAATGTATTTCCTAGTAAGTATTATTCCCATATCCTGTGGAGCAGTATGCATTACAATAGGTCTCAGGATTGGAGTGGGTCTTCAGTTCGTATTTGAGAAACTCCTGAAGTGAAATGAGAAGCTTTTAAACACCCAGTAAGCTAAATATCTGTTGAAAGGTATATAATTACATGCTCACATTTATACTGAAACCCTCAGCTGACAAATAGGTATGTAAGTATATATTATTAGTTTATTATAATTATTGATCGAAATAAAATGTTACTGTATTCAGTCAGAGATGCAAAAGTATTTTAGAGAATAAAACAAGTCCACATACCTTTTGCCAAAAACTCAAATTGAAATAAAATCAAACCTTTTTGGTTAGAGGAAGTTAAATTAATTTCCTGCATTTTCTTTTCTTCCTCATATTTCTGGGCTTTTGAATGTCAAAGTCACTGTCAGGAGTAGAGCGGAAGTGTTAGAATTCTGAAAGAAGCTGTTGTGAGATTTTCAATACAATTTGGCAGGCCCATGAGGTTTGGGTAGCTCAGAGAAGCTTCATGTAAGTCAACTATACCAACCAACCAACCACTTGATGGATTGCTTGCTAAATCTGAACCATTTGAGGTGTGGCTATTGTGACTTAGATAATGGAGTGGAGATGATGCTTATAAAAATTGTGAATGACACCAAACTGGAAGAAGAGGACTTTGGAGGACAGGATTAGAATTTAAAATGACCTCAACAAATTGGAGGATTACTCAGAAATCAACAAGATGAAATTGAATAAAGACAAATGCAAAATGCTACACGTAGAAAGGAAAAATCAAATGCATAACTAATATGAGTTAACAATGTGATGCAGTTGTGAAAAAAGGCTAGTGTCATTCAGGCATGTATTAACAGGAATGTCATCTGTAAAACACAGTAACAGCTTTGTTCTACTCAGCACTGGTAGAGCCTCAGCTGGACTGCTGTGCCAGTTCAGAGCATCAAACTTTAGGAAAGATGTGGGGAAATTGGAGAGATTGCAGAGGAGAGAACAAACATGACAGGTTTAGGAAATCTGACCCTATGAGGAAAGGCTAAAAATATTGGGCATGTTGAGTCTTGAGAAAAGAAAACTGAGAGGGCACCTTATACGTCTTCATTTATGTTAAGGTAGGACATACTACACTGAAGGTAGGACAAGAAGTAGTTGGCTTAATGTGTAACAAAGGAGATTTAGGTTAGATGTTAGGAAAACTTTCTAACTATAAAGGCAATTAAGCTCTAGAACAGGCTTCCATGGGAGGTTGTGGAATCCCCATCACTGGCAGTTTTTAGGACTAGGTTGGACAAACACCTGTCAAGGATGATCTATGTTTACTTGGCCCTGCCTCATTGCAGGGATCATGACCTCTTGAGGTCCTTTCCAATTCCACCCCTTTATTTCTAAGATTCTATTATAACTAATCTATTTAGAAAATCCCTTAAAAATTCTGAATCAGGTTTTCAGTAAAATAATCTTGTGTCTGCCACCACTGCCAAAAATGTCATAGTGTACAGTGCCTGACTATCCCTTCATTTAGGCCAGGTAGATAGTGTAACTCCTCTGACTTTGATGGAGTTACTTTTGATTTACACTGTAGTAAACAAACCATTGCTACACCGTTTTAGGAACTTGATGCTTAAATCTAGATCTCTGATTTAAAGAATCGTCATCAGATTTCAGCAGGCTTTAAATAATTTAATATTTTACGAAAATGCATACACTCCTTTTCTCCATTTTCTGAACATGCTGTTTACTGGTATATTTGTGTGTAAGCAGAACCTATATTCTGTGGTATTAGGCTGTTCCTCCTGCCTATGCTGAGGTCCTACATAGTGTCCTATATATCATGTCCTACTCTGACTTCCATGCTAAGGAAGTTTCCTTGGCAGTGAAAGCAGGACTGATCCTTCCTATTTCTTATGGAACAGATTGAGAGGGGCAGAACACCCTCCTGTGGAGCCAGAGTATCTACTGCTACATAGGTTTGTCTCCTTCTCCTATGGAAGGACATCTAAGGGCCTCTGAAGGCTACAACAGCTATTCAGTTACTGTTACTACTATAGAGCAGTTCTGCAGTTATTCAGTGGTTTGGGGCAATTCCTCTCCTCTCCTGCATCAGGCCTGACTAACTCACCTGGTTGCTAGGTATAGGGTTGGTTGCTTAAGTTGTACGCCTTTGCATTGGCATACATTTCACATTACAATCAAGTCTCTGTGAACATCACAGCTGAATACTATGCAAATAATTGTAGACTCACAAACACGAATCTATGTAATCTCTATATTAAACAGGCCAGAGATGCATCCCAAAAGGAAAGCAGTAAGTTCTCTTTTCCCATGATGCCTCAAAAATGAAGGCAATATACAAATACAAAATATGCAAGTTAAATTGAGTTTCCTAAAAGTACTGTGCTTTATAAAGGCATTAGGCCTTTTGAGAGATTCTTGAGTTCTTAGCATGAGGTCTGAAGAAGGAGTTTCCAAATAGAATGCAGAATTCCAGGTAGACCCCTTTTGAAACTGACAATCTTTTGAATGCCATATGAGCTTAAGATGCAACATTCTGATGAAATAAATAAATCTAAGACAAAGTTACATCCATTCAAGATCTTTGCTGGTGTCCTCACTCTCCAAAATTATCACAAAAACCATAAACGTGGTCACCTCATAGCAGCATTGAGATCCAATCAATGTTAGTTATAATAAAAAATATCCTCTATATCAAAACATGCTGCCAAAAGCCATACAGAGAAATAAAATAAATTTACTAAACTCAGAGACAGACACTCATTTCCTAAATCTAGATTTGTAGTTTTGCAGATGCAGTTCAGTGGAACTTTTTTTGCCAAAGATATTTTAAGATATTTGCTTAATATCACATTTTCCTGAATTCTTTACAAATATATATTCTGCATTTGAAAACTGAATGGCTCTGAATGAAAAGCTTTTTAATTCCAGTCAATTAAGTTTTTATATGGGCTTCTGCATGCTTCTTGCATTAACTATTCTGGGGGAAGGGTGAGGAAGAAAGGCTGAATGACCGAGAGAAACTCTGTACGTACATGTAATGCAGATTTATTTTAAAAAGTAAAGGTTGAGGGAATGCTATTTGCCAAAACCTTCAATTTTGGTATGTGTGTTTGTGGGGAGCGGGGATTGAGAGGACATGAAGATTTAAGAACACATTGAAATTTTCATGTATTCAAAAATGGTGTCAGAGATCTTTAAGTCAGATCTTTCATGCCATGAAATCTTTTTCTTTTTCCTTTTATAGCTTCTGTGAAGAGTTTCCAAACTTTTGCCAGCCAGTCAGGTACTCTGTCTGCCACACTTGTTCTCCAGCAACTGATATGCTCACTTTGTCAGTCTTTTTCCAACTTCCCAAGCATTCTCATTAGTTCTGACACAGACAGAACTCAGCATTTTGAAATCTAAACAGTTGCAGCTTCTCCTTTCAAGGAAGTGTTCACCCCCATCAAAAAAAGTGTCTGGTGGTGATGGCAAGGGTACTAATAACTTAAGACACAATACCCCAAAAGGAAAAACAAACATACAATTCAGTATTTTTCCTGCCAAACGTAATGTGGTTTGTGACGTCTGATGTCCCAGCTGATAGCACAATTTGTGCTTTGGAATTGTTTTACCTCATTCACATTTTCTTGTGCCTTTCCTGCAAATTAAAAAGTTGCCAGTGCTAATAAAAACAAAGACATAATTAAGGAAGTTCAGGAGGATAAAGGTGATACATTGCTCAGTCAAAATCAGGTTAAGAGAACTGCCATGAAAGGGAATGAGAAAGTGTAGGCCTGGTTCACAATTGTGTTTCTCCAGATGTATACTGGCCTAGCTCCACTGAAATCTGGTGTAAAATTGGAGTAGTGCAGTGTTGAATCTCAAGCCCTGTGAATCTAAAATGAAACTCTGATAAAGGGTTTGATTCTGATCAATTATTTGTACTCAGGAGTAACTTCACTGACCCCGTAGACTGACTTCTAATTTATGTCACTATAAATAGGATCAAAAGCTGGCACAAGATCTTTAAACTTAAAACTATCAAACTCTAGGCCTCATTCAACACTACACAACTGAAGTTGTACATTAGTGTAACTCCATGGTTTCACCAGTGTACCACTGGAGCAATGCAGAAAAGAAGAGCAGGAAAAAACAGTTCCACACATTCCCCCTCATATGATGCAGGACTTAGATTTGGATAACAATTTGTGGACTAGCAGGTGATTCATATAATAAAGGAAACATCCAGCATTAAAAAGTGACTTATATTTAGCAGTTCTGACTGTAATAACAGTGTGATTAAGATCATAGAGGGAAATGACAATCAGAATGCTAGGAATACCACCATCTGGTCACCATTGCTTCATTCTTTTTGCACTTGTTGACAGAGATAACAACAATACAACACTGACAGTCCTCTTAAGAAATAATTTAGCTTCAAATGAAAAGAACACAGAAAACTGTAGCTAACTCTTGAACAAGTACAGTGCTTGACAGCAAACTTTTTACATTAGCTTACATGAACTACATACATTGAAAAGCTATTGTTCAAGCAAATGTTTTTAAAAAGTTGGAAATTATAGCTATTGAGCTCTTTTACATATACAATAGGGGAAAAGGACCAGGATACTTTCCAAGTAATCTGTAAATATTCAGAACTGTGGTATAATAATCCTTCTGCATATTAGTTCTCTTGCCTGGAATCATTCAAATCCTGGCCCCACTCAAATGAACAGCAAAACTCTCACTGATTTGAATGGAGTCAGCATTTCATCCTTTATATATATTATTACCAGGTTTACAGAGAAGTAAGTGGAGGAATAGTATTATAATGGTTGTTTGGCCAAGAAATCAGATATGTATGACTTGTGACTCAGTAATATAATTGTGACTTCAACACAGCAAGTGGGAGCATGCCTCTCAGCGCAGATAGACACTAGCTAGCTCTGCTCAAGCTAGTGCACTAAATGTAGCACCATAGCCAGGGCAGTACGTCAGGATAGCCAACTGAGCACAAACCCACCCTAACCCCTGGCTATGTATTCAGGTGGCTAGCCTGAGCCGCTGTCCATGCTACCGCTGGCTACACCACTATTTTTAGTACATTAATTTGAGCAGAACTAGTGTGTCTGTCTACCTGTGCTGGGAAGCACACTCTGAGCTGCTGTATAAATATACCCTGAGGGTATGTCTACACTGCAATGAAAAACTCATGGCTGGCCCATATTAGCTGACTCGGGTTCATGGGACTCTGTTGGCGGGGCTGTTCAACTGTAGTGTAGACTTTCAGGTTTGGGAGGCAGCCCAAGGTCTGAGACCTCCCCGCAAGTGGGGCCCTAGAGCTCAGGCTCTAGCCTGAGCCTGGAAGTCTACATTGCAATTCAACAGCTCTCTAGCCTGAGCACATGCCAACCAAAAGTATCTAATTGCAATGTAGATATAACACTGATAGATTCTGGTTGTCAACAGGCGGGATCAAACCTGGAACCTTGGGAGCTAAATGCATGAGTTTCTACTGCATGAGCTAAAAGCCCCATGGCACTTAGTTAAGGCTATGGCAGATTCATTAACCTCTAAGTAGTCTTGGTGCCAGGAGGTGTGTGGATTACGTAGACCTACGCTAAGATATCATCCCCAGTTCTACACTCTACACCAAGTTACATCAGCATACAAACATTTCAAAGGAAACGATGTCTGGCACTGGCTATCTGATGCTAATAAGTTGACAAATTGATCATGCCTTTTGAAATCAGATGTTTGGCATATTTTTATATAAATATGAGGAAGTCTTTAAGGATATGATGTATTAACTATAGCCTTTACTGCTGTCATAATTAGGCTAATGAAGTAACAATGGAGTTACATTTGCATAAAATGTGTAATGGAGTGGAAAATCAGGCCCCGTATTCATGTAAAAATCCTCGGCACCCTTTTTGCATCTTCCGTGAACCCATTTGGCTACACAAATACCAGCATGATTATTCAAGAAGTTTAGGCAGGCTATATGAACAAGTAACACAGCAAGGTATTTCACATCAGGCACAGTTGGTGAGCATGATTTCTAAGTCAGTCTTCTATCTCACAGCAGCAGAATTTCAGTTGCTCCAGATTTCCATTTGGAAATATCAACCTTTGGATAAATCTTTTACATGTTGCTTCAGCACCGGCACAACAGTGTGATGAGCCCCTGCAATGACACACTGCTGTGTTGATGAACATACTCATAAATATTATAAAAAGTACATTTTAAATAATGTGAAACCAAAAATGTCAAGCTGACCTTGAATATCTATGTTACTTGCTAGCAAGCATCTCTTCTCAGTGAGAGCAGGACACAACAGGAGATCATATAGACAAAGGAAGCAAATTGTTAGGAGAAACTGCAGGAGTATCTAGTGTTTGTGAAATGAAATCATGCAAGTTCTGTCAAATAAAGAGTGTTGAATCCCTGCTGTGCATTTTTTGGGACTTAGCAGGATTCTAAGAGCATTACAGAGTTATGTGGATTTTCTAAAGAGCATCAAAAATGTTTAACTTAATTTGTAGAATGAAATCTTGGCCCCATTGAAGTCAGTGACAAAACACGCATTGATATCAATAGGGCCAGGACTCTATGCTGTCTGTACAAATTACTGTAGCTGATGGCTGTAGTCACAATGTGGAATACCCAGGATTTCAAAGCTAGAGCAGACGAAAGGTCTTGTTGACACTAGTACCTGTTCCAGTGTTGTATTAACACCCGTCCAGTTCTAACCAATGGTAGAAGTTCAAGTACAGACAAGGCAAAGGTGTTTTTGCTGATGTGACATCCAATAGTAGACAATACAGTAATAAACATCATTACCCAATTTCACTTAGATATTTCAGTTACCAACAGTAAAGCTGCACAGGTGCTAGACTGAGTTGGGGGGGAAGTGCTGAAAATAGCTATATAGAGAGTTCTAAAAAAATTTGCTCAGCTTTTTGTCACGTATGATTTAATAATTTCATTTATCCGTAGAGGTCTAATGAGAATAAGGCTTTAATTCCTAATGTAAAAAACAAGCAGAAAACGAAGAACAAACAAATAAAATATTTTCTCTTTCTGATGCGAACATTCCAGACTTTTTCCTACATCATCATGAAGAAGCTAAAAAGGTCACTGGAACCATTTGTAATGGTAAAGCACATTAGGGAATGTTTAGTGAGTACTAGCAGGCTCTGCATGGACCAATTAATGCACAATACATAAGTTCACTTAGAAAACACATCCCCATCAAGCAACACGTAGACCAGTGTTTCCCAAACTTGGGACGTTGCTTGTGTAGGGAAAGCCCCGTCCGCAGGTTCGGCCGATCGTGGCTCCCACTGGCCGTGGTTCGCTGCTCCAGGCCAATGGGAGCTGATGGAAGTGGCGACCAGTACGTCCCTCTGCCTGCGCTGCTTCTCTACACAAGCGGCGTCCCAAGTTTAGGAAACACTAACGTAGACCAACCCTAAGTGCACAGCTGGCTGTCTAAGATGGATTCTATCCACCTGGATTTGGCCCATATTCCTTATTTACACAAGTGGTCAAACTGATTCATATTAAAATCAGTTAGACTGAGTGCTGTTTGGGTCCTCAAGTAGGAAAATGAATGTACTATTCAGTGTAATGTAAAATGTATCTCATTAAACATATGTTGTGCAAGCTTCTGAATTAATAATGCTTTCGGAACCATAATTTTTTAATATTGGATTTTTTTGGATTTTACTCATATAACTTTAGTCTTTCATTAAGAGATATTTGTGTTTAATTTAACTGGGTTAAAAGGACATCAAATGTGCACATTGTATGTATACTATTTTGGTTGTTTTGAACTGGTGGGAAAAAGAGTCCTTGCTTTATGAACTACAGTGCCACATTTTGTAATGAATATTCAACATTGCATGACTTTCACGGGAGCCAATGGATCTTAATAATAAAACAATTTAAGCATTTAAAATGAGCTAATTTCAGATAATTAAATAATTTAGATTAATTTCTGTAGTTTTGGCACAAAGTAATTTGGTTGGGGGAAGGAAGGAAAGAAAAAATAAAATTAAAACAACAACAACAAAACCCCCTCTCACTACCAGATTAAGACAAACAAGAGATGCAGAGACTTATCGCTGAAACAGAATTTATAATGTACTGTTACAAGGTATTTGTTACCTGAGTTGTTATTATTTTTCTTTTTGGGTCCCTTTGACTTTGACCCTTTGTTGTTACTCTGACTGCATTATGGAGAAGTATTCTTCTATTATGTTCTGACACCTTTTGGATGTTTTGATATTTTGTATAAATATGTATGTATCACAATGAAAACCAGATAAATATTGTGGCATAACTAGCCTTCAAATCAGCAGAAGCAATTTGTTTTCCATTTCTCAGAGGACTTGCACAGACTCTCCAGGATTTTGTTTTGCTTTTTAAGCCTTTGTCAGATGCACAGACCCAAATGCCTAATCAGAATAATGAATTTTTCAATCTTCTAAATTGGACACACTCAAGAATCACAGGTACTCATCAGGACTTATTATAAAGCCCATATATGGAATGTACACACAATGGGCCTCATCCTACAAGAATCCATTCATGCAAATACTTCTATGAGGTCAGTGAGTTAATTAGTATAGGCGTACATGATTAAGAGTTTGTGGGATCAAGCCAAACAGCCAGGGCCGGCTCCAGACACCAGCTTATCAAGCAGATGCTTGGGGCGGCAACTCTGGAACGGGGCGGCACTTTCGGGTATTCGGCAGCAATTTGGCGGAGGGTCCCTCACTCCTGCTCGGAGTGAAGGACCTCCTGTTGAATTACCACAGAGCGTGATCGCAGCTTTATTTATTTATTTTTTTGGCTGCTTGGTGTGGCAAAACCCCTGGAGCCGGCCCCGCAAACAGCAGTAAAGTAACTGATTATTGCTTAGAACAGCACACAAATTCTCCTGGTGCTTCTCCTGTGTCATAATAATGGCCATACTGGGTCAGACCAATGGTCCATCTAGCTCAGTATCCTGTCTTCCATCAGTGGCCAGTGCCAGGGTGTTTCAGAGGGAATGAACAGAACAGGCAATCATTGAGTGATCTGTCCCCCTGTCATCCACTTCCAGCTTCATTCACAAACTTGACTAAGAAACTGGAGTGCACTCCTCGCTTTCTGAAAACTAATTCCTAGGTCCAGTGTTCTGTGGAGGTGGTAAGAAGGCAGAAATCTCTGAAATCTTTGTATTTCTTTCTCTGGGAAAAATACAGAAATCGCTGAGCCAGCACACATATAGCTAGGAAACATGGATGACTACCATTAAGCATTGTTTTGAGAGACTGATCCCTTTTTAATCTAAGAGAACTATGAACAACAGAATGCTTCTGGATTTTCAGAATGCTTTAAAATTTATTCTTACTAATTAAAAATATAACTTACAATCTTTTTGTAAGGCAATGATCATTTTTTGATGATTAACCTTTTATTTAATGTCCCCAGCAACAGATTTTTAAAATCCTAATATGCCTTCAAAGAGGAGGATTTAGAAATATGGGACCAGATTCTCAGCTGGTGCAAATAGACATAACTCCATTGACTTCAGTGAAGTTATGCTAAGCAGTTGAATATCTGGCTCATAGCTTTTTATGGAATATACTTGAAACAAAGCTAAGCTTTCACACAATTCCCATCCACTAAGTTGGCTCCTGGACTTTCTGAGTAAGCCAGCAGCAGATGTCTGAGACTTCTGGACTGAAGGAGTTAGATTTCTTATTGATGTCAGTGAGGCTGCTTGCATGCTTAACTTTAAGCATGTGTTTGTGTTTTTTGTTAGATTGCTTGGAACCTTATATCATTGAGTTCAATAACCATTAAATGCAGCTTACATTTGTCAGCAGAATGTGGCAGACCCCTTCCTTATTTCTTTCATGCTTATCTTATAACAAAACAAAACTATCAAATCAGTATCTCTGCTTCTAACTTTTGTGAGCAAAAGTTTGGGATAAATTGTGCTTAATGCACTAGATATTGCATAATATAGTTTCTGATAAAATAGATGAAATTATTCCAGACTCTTGCTCATAGTTTGTTAAGACAGTTTTAAGCACATTTTAAAGAAATGGAACCAAAGCAATTAGTATTAAAATTCACAAAGTAATAATGTATAATAATATTTTTCTCCCAAAGACATTTTTCCATTACATCTGAATAAAATATGCTATCTTTTTCTTCACTTCCTTAGTTAATTCCATTATAGTTAGCTTAAATTATATAAAATTTTATATCATAGATTTCTGTAGCTTGTGCTCACAAAGATAAACGAAAGCAGGATTTCAATAAAACTTTGCAAACAATTTCATCATAGCTTGTCAAATGCACATACAATCTCAGCTGTAAGTCCTTTCATTTCTGTGTAAGTTTTCCTCAAAATCACTGATTGAAAGTATGGATTCCTGAATACAATTTCTACACAAAGGAAAAAATGACAATTCTAGCCTTAAGCTTTTAACTATGTCTTTAGCAATGACATTTTTTTCCCTCTCATAGCTGGTTCTATGCTACTACTACAAGTTATTATTATGCTAGTAAACATTTGCATGTGAACAAATTGTATTTGTTGAAATGTTAATAGAAATTTGCTACAATGTTAATAAAGCATAAAACATTCACCTACTTGCCTTCCTTTCACATGTTATCAGACTCTGTTCAGGGTATAGCTGGATAATACTGTGAAAAATGTCCACAACCATTCATTCAAGCTTATGAACTTACTTCAGCCACCCATGCATCCCTTTTGTGTGAATATGAATGCAATCAAATTTTCCTGATGTGAATGTTTGTTGGAAGTGAATTTCAGTCTCAATTTGCAAGTTATTTTTGAAAAACAAATATAACATCACAATCACAAGTATTCACATTTCAAATTCAAAGTATCACTCTTGGAAAGGAATAATCAACTGCAAAAATACAAAATGGGAAATGACTGCATAGGAAGGAGCACTGCAGAAAAGGATCGGGGGCTTTTAGAGGCTCATAACCTGAATTATGAATCAACAATGTAATACTGTTGCAAAAATAGCAGACATCATTCTGGGTGTATTAGCCAGAGTGTTGTAAGCAAGACACAAGAATTCTTTCATTCTACCCAGCACTGATAAGACCTCAACTGGAGTATTGTGTCCAATTCTGGGTGCCACCCTAGGAGAGCAGAAAAAGTGATTAAAGGTCTAGAGAACATGACCTTTAAGAAAGATTGAAAAAGCTGGGGTTGTCTAGTCTGGAGAAGAGAAGACTGAGGGAGAACATGTCAACATTCTTCAAGTATGCAGAAGATTGTCATAAAGAGGAAAGTGATACATTTTTCTCCTTTTCATCAAGGATAAGACAAGATGTAATGGGCTTAAATTACAGCAAGGGAAATTTAGGTTAGACATTAGGAAAAACTTCCAAACTGTAAGGGTAGTAAAGCACTGGAACAAATTAACTAGGGAAGTTATGGAGTCTCCCTCACTGGATGTTTTTAAGAACAGGTTAGACAAACACATGTCAGGTTGGGGTAGATTAGTGGTTCTCAACCAGGGGTATGTGTACCCCAGGGGTACACATATGTCTTCCGGGGGTACATCACCTCCTCTAGGTATTTGTTTAGTTTTACAATAGGCTATATAAAAAGTACTAGCAAAGTCAGTACAAACTAAAATTTCATACAGACAAAATGAGAAAGCAAGCAATTTTTCAGTAATAGTGTGCTGTCAGACTTTTGTATTTTTATGTCTGATTTTATAAGCAAGTAGTTTAACAGAGGTGAAACTTCAGGGTATACAAGACAAATTTAATTCCTGAAAGGGGTACAGTAGTCTGGAAAGGTTGAGAAACACTGGGGTAGATAATACGTAGACCTTCCCCAATGGAGGGGATTGGACTAGATGACCCATCATAGTCTCTTCCAGTCCTATATTTCTGTGATTCTATTTGCTTTGGAAACAGAAGCAACACTGTATGACTTTTACATGTAAATATGTAAAACAGGTCCAGATTTTTTGCCCTGCACTAGCTCCCTTTGTGCTATTCAGAAATCAATGTGTAAGAGACAAAAGGTTTAATTTAGGGATTCTCTCACATAAACTGGCTAATTTGCCTTAAATTCTCAAGAGTTCTGGTCTGAGTTGCTAGTTTGAAAGAAGAAAATGGCTCCTTCTGTATACTTTTATGAGTGTTATTAAAAATTAATGAGCAAGATTAGAACCAAACACATTGGTAAGGCTAAATTACTATAATATATACTAAAGTAACTAAATGTTAAACAAAACAATCAAATCAAGTTCACAACTGAAACTGAATCAAGAAATCAATGGATTAACAATGATACTGAATTAAATCCCTAATTACTCAGCTCATCATATTATCACCAACAATCAAATTATGAGCCTAATACAGCAGATAGTGAACTCATAACTCTTTACCCTGGAATTTAAGGAGATAGCCATCTGTTTTATTCCAAACCCCTAATTAAAGGACTCTGCCCATGGCAAGGAAATCAGCTGAACCAGTTGAATATTTTATTGTTGTAACCAAATTAGTTTACCTCTCAGCACTCAAAGTAAATCAAGGTTCTCCCCTGAAGTTATATATATGTAGTGGCTATCCTGCTTTCTCTTTCAACAACCTGAATACACGATTTTAACACAATAAGAGTCACTCAGCTTACTTTCTCCAACACTTTTCACCAAAGCCAGAGACCCCACAAATGATTTTACAAAGCAAGACTTTCTTAACGTTTTTAGTTGTCAGGAATTATTCCTGCTATCTTCCCTAATGCTCATATGCACACATTCTCATTGACTGGCACCCCCTCACACCCTCTAAAAGAAAGAAAAAATGGGGACATATTCCCAGTTAAAATAAAACAGAAAATATAGAGAAAGGGAAGAAGGTACATCAGATGAAAAGGTTCAGACTCTTCAATTTGCATCATCTCCAGATTCACATTTCATGAGAATCAGGACTGTCATCAAAAGCATCATGTGATGGTGTGGCTAGTGGGTATTTTTGGGCAGCTAGGCTGTTAGAATGGCATGGGCTATGGTTGTCTTCATCTCCTCTGCAGATAGGACTGGTGTTGGAAAGTAGGGGCATCAGTGTGCCTTGGAGTTCCGAAAGAACATGAGGTCTTACGTCTTCACCTTGGACTTTATGGTTGTGATTCTAGCTTGCTCCACCTTATGGCACCTTTCAAAAGTTTTTCCAGGTAAATCATGTGCATGACATGTCTCAAACCATGACATGATCTAATCCTCACTGAAGTGGGCAAGCTTGATCCGATTGGATAGTTCCCATCAAATTGGCAGTTTTGGCAATATCCTACCATTGTAACCACGTTATGTGGGCTTCAAAATATAAAAGTTAGGACAAACAGGAGACAATTTTGAGGAAGCTTTCCCCAGTCTCTCTTGTGGGATCCCAGCTAGAGGGTACTAGATGGCACTGGTATCTGATGGAAGATCTTAACAAGGTTGTGAGTATAACTAATAGCCTAGCAAATGGTTATTGCCATTCACTCATATGCCTACATATGTCCTCACACATTCTCTCAGCATTCCTTAAAATAAATTTAGATGACTCATGGCAACTGTCCCATCATTCTTTCACAAACCAAAGAACTGGGAAACTAGTCATTGTGGCTTAACTGTGTCAATGGTCATGGCTTAATTCCAGTAACGTTTTATCTAGAAGAAGAAAGCTGCTGTACATCTTGTCAATATAATGCCATTTAAGATAAAGAACATTGAAATGCATAACAAATCTAAATAGTCATATAGCTATTTCTCTCCCAAAATGCTTCTTTTCTATGGTTTAGCAACTAACATATTTTCTGATCAGGACATTCAGCCTAATTTTGATACTGAAATGATATTGGAATAAATTATTAAACAATCTGTTGGTAAGCACTTAGAGGATAACAGAGTTATAAGGAATAGGCAGCATGGATTTGTCCATAGCAAATCTTGCCAAAGCAACTTAATGTCCTTCTCTGACAGAGTTGGTAGATAGAGGGGAAACAGGATATATGATATATTTTGATTTTAATAAAGCTTTTGACACAGTTCCACATGACATTTTCAAAGGCAAACTAGAGAAATATGGTCAAGATGAAATTACTATAAAGTAGGTGCACAAGTCCTTGAAAGACCATACTCAAAGGAGAGCTACCAGTGGTTCACTGTCGAACTGTGAGGGCATAACTAGTGAGGGCAAGTCTGAGCTACTGTATTTCAAAGGTCACCAACACCACCCTGCAGTCACACACTAAACTCAACAACTGAAAGTCCAATATTATTTCCTAATATTACTTCCTTTTCCTAATCCTTTAACTTGACTGTCTCTCCATGATATTGCAAAGAAGGTGAAAAAACAACCGGGCATCTGCCAGTTTGACCCATTGGGGAAAAAATCCTTCCTGATTGCCAAAACTAGTCCAACCCCCAGCATCCTGAAAGCACATCTCAATATACTTCAATTACAAGGAGAGTGAGCAGGGCAGTCATAAAGGGAAGATGGATCCTGAAAGCCAAGGCACAGTTTAAATTTATGGGGAAGGAGCATGTGAAAGCCAATTGGCTTCTCTATCCTACTTTGGCAGGCCAGTGAGAGGCAGAGAAACCACTACCCCCAGGCACATTCCTCTATACTCCCTTGCCCCACTTCTGAGTTTGAGTATCATTTCTTTAGGCTTCCCAAACATCTTTTCCCACTGATAATGCAGATGGGGGCAACATTTAATGTGGGGTTGTTTTTTTAAAGTACTCTCATCCTTAACGCCATATTAATGCATGTTTTTGTCAGAGCATATTAATGGTGTTGGTTTTATTTGTGATATAGTACAATTTGAATTATGAAAGCACTAAGATCAATGTATGGGGATTTAAAATATAAATAGAAGGCTAAATAAATAAATCATGACTAGCTACATAGCTGGAAGAATGACTATCGGATATTGAATACTCACAAATAATTGTTCTAATAAACCCTCTGCACTAAGAAAATTCACACCAAAATGTTAAAAATAGAAGGAAATTGTGATATACTTGTGGAAAAGCAGCTAGCATTTTTAGTTAAATTATGCATTGTACATTGTTCACTTAGTTTTAAGATAGTTCAAATCAGTGGGCCTGACTGAAAAACCATTGAAGCCAATGGAAAGACTCCCATTGACTTCAGTAGATTTTAGATCGAGTTAAAAATGTTGCAATACCGTGGAGAAAAATCACAGCAGATAATCATTTTTATAGGCTACCTCCCTCCATTGAATTGACATGGCACGCGTATATGTGTCATTGACGATGTCTGTCAGGTTGACTCTGGTAAAGAAGCTAGAATTACTCTAAAAACAAAAGACAAATAATTTCAAGTTATATAAAAAAATAAAAAGCCTAGTGCTTATCCCCTCTAGCCAAGTCTTGTAAGGAACAGTACTTTCTCTCAATATTGGTCTCTGGATACTTGTTTGTTTCAAGGATGTTAAAGGAAGGGAAAAAATTGTGGAGTTATCTTGGTGACTGTTTCTGCAGTTAAGATGCTTCAAAGGTTGGCAGTTCTACAGTAATGGTTTGCAGGGGGTGATTAGATCAATCGAAGCTTAAAATGCTCAAAATATTTTGTAAATATTTTTGAAAAATAAAAGTGCAACTTTGAAAATCACTGTTTTCTAAGAATTTTTATAGCACTCTTATTAGTTAAATGTAAAGCCTAAATCACTGAACTACAAAGACCATCAAAAACAGAAAGCACTTATAATATATCATGTAAAAGAAACAGGCTACTTGCCAACCAGCCGTTATTTCTCATTCAGTTAAATAATACAGTACGTTTTATGACTGGACAACAAGAAATGAATTACAGAGCTTCACTTTTATTTCATCAGTTTACTGCAGCATTAATGTAAAAGTCAGATTTATCATTTTTATCTGTGTAAGAGTTGTAAATGTGAATTTTCTATTGACTGAGAAGTGTTCTGTTTCCTTCAGAAGTCTTGTTCTGATGTTCAGAGCCCTACAGAGCTACAACCTGCAACTATTTATTTTCCTTTCACTTGCCTGGCTTTGCATCATGGTGTCTCTGAATAGTCACCCACTAGTCATGATGGATGTCTTTGCTGTTGATATGGTCACAGCTAATGAAAAGATGGCATGAACACTTACAAACGTCATCCAGATTTATGAACCAATAAGAGAAGCTAAAATGCTAAACCAAAGAAGTAGCTAGTGTACCAGTCCTATCAAAGTAATTACTCACTTTGGAGAACTTGCTCCCTGTGAGACGTATAGTCCTGGCAGAAACACTGCTTGAAATGTCAACTTTGGATGAATGTTTCAAATTTTTGGTTTTATTGTGTTTTTCTTATCACATTGAAGTGTTCTTCTAATACAATAATTTGACATGTCTTATGTTCCTGAGAAAATACCTTAATGCAATAAGATAGAAGGTGAATTCATTTTGTGTTAATAATGTATCCAGGTATATTCCATTCAAATCCAGAAGAACATTCCATTAATGATACTTGGGGGATTTAATTTTTTTAAAGCTCTGGCCTGACAGATCCTAACCACCAGGGAAGTACAAGGGTTTGGGGATGGTACCGAGAATGGACCAGTGAAAAGCACACAGTATCACTGACAGGTGGCACACGGAAATTAATGTGGGGTTTGTTGGGCCTCCAAGAGCTACTGAGCCTTGAAATGCAGGTTTTTGGCTGGGCAAAAAATTGTATTCTCAATCCTCCAATTGTGTAAACTGTCGTAGCTGCATAGAACCACAGTTTACAGCAGCTGATGATCTGGCCCAACCTTTCTATTGCATATTGCCTTTAGAGCTGAGTCAGAACACAAACTGGGCTAAATATGTGTATTTCTAAAATGCGGAGAGTAAACTTTTCAGGTTACCTTCAGAAATTAGAGGAATCCGTGGGACCGGGGACCTCCCACAGGCGCGCCGTTGAAGGCTGCCTGATTGCCATGCTTTGGGTGACAAAAAAGCTAGAGCCACCCCTGCCCTCCAGATATGTGGAATTAATGGAAGCCAGCTCTGGGGCCTACACACCATTTATTTGTGGAGAGCACAAGGGCAGCTTTGGTTGATTCTTCTTTCCCCTTCCCAACATAGGAAATGTAGGGCACTCAACAGGGTCACAATTTTCCATCCCCTTACCTCTCAAAAGTGCCTCTTCCCCAAAGGGCAGAGACAACCTGGTAGCTCGAATAGTCCTAGACTTGGCAGAGCAGGGAGGGTGCTGGTCAGCACTCAGCTCACCTTGAAAGACTAATATCATACCATTTTGCTCAGTTCATAATGTGCTACTAACTCAGCAGTAGGTAGGGTTGCCAAGCCTCCAGGATTGCCTGGAGTCTCCAGGACATAAAGGTTCATCTTTAATTAAAGATTGTGTTGTGTGATGAAACCTCCAGGAATACATCCAAGGAAAATTGGCAACTCTAGCAGTAGGTCACCATAGCAGTAGGTTATCGGCAGACCACAGGCACTTCGCTACTTAATAGAACTCAGAACCACTTCTGCACACATACTCACACTCTGCACACTGTTACTGAGTGAGCAGCTGTGATAGTTGGCTTACCAGAGGGGGTTACAGGTCCCTTCAGCATGATCTCTCTAGTTGGGCTTCCCTTCTTTTTGTAGACTTGGGCAGGATTTCACTGTCAGTAAAGCTGTCAAAATAAAGTTAGTATAATGATAATATAAATAATAATAAAAAGCTACTTGACTTCCATTAGGAAGCCATGGTAAAGGAGCACTAACACAACTCCCACACAAGAGCCTACATAAGGAGACATTGTGCGTAAATGTAATTAATTCAAAATGAAGACAAAGTTACTTAGAACAAAAGTTGATGCAGTGAGAGGATCAGGCCTGGGGTTATATTCTCTGATAAGAGCTGTAAAATGGAATTGGAAGAAAGAATACCTGAAGCCATAGGAAGCCCCCCCCCACACACGCACACTTTGTTATGCATTTCTTTGAGAGGCACTTATTTAGAGGATGTCTGATTCTCTTCTGTTCTCAACATAATTGGACAACCACTCAGGCAGGCTTAGCTTAAAACTTACTACTTAAATCCTACTCATGCTAAACAATCAGCTCCATATATTTTTCAATGTCAATTATTATTTTTTTCACTCAGCAGGGTAACATTTCTTTTTACATGCCACTTTTCAAATGTGTACATTGTAATACTTCCTACTTAAATTAAAGTAAGTTTGTAGAATGAATGTTTGCTTTGGGTGAGGATTCTGGTTGGGATCTACTGTTGCTGGAAGCACATAAAATCTTTTCACAAGATTTCAGCCTAAAATAGCAGATATTTAATGAGATCAACTGCTCAGATGAGATTTCCTTCTCCATAGGCTGAAATGTCACAAGAAATGCCATTCTCATGAGATTTGATACACGTCAAGACAAGAACCAAGCACACATGGATCTTAATGGGCTGGATGTGAAGAAGAGCTAAAAACATAGAAGTTGTTTCAGATTTAAATCAGGGATTAGTTTTGGAATCTGAGCTGAAAAATAAATTGGGTAAATAGAGAGGCTTGAATTTGAGATTGTTTGTTTTTGGTTTTGTTACCCATGATCTCTCAAACTATAACAAGTGTGACAAGTTTCCTCCTCTACCTTGGTTGATCCTGCACTTATTGGCAGATTTTTTTCACCTCAGTGATCTTCCCCTCTTGTGGAACCCACAGTTTGGGTCAGTTCCTCCTGTGTCTGATCAGGAGTTGGGAGGTTTGGGGGGAACCCGGGCCCACCCTCTACTCCGGGTTCCAGCCCAGGGCCCTGTGGATCGCAGCTGTCTATAGTGCCTCCTGTAACAGCTGCATGACAGCTACAACTCCCTGGGCTACTTCCCCATGGCCTCCTCCAAACACCTTCTTTATCCTCACCACAGGACCTTCCTCCTGGTGTCTGATAATGCTTGTCCTCCTCAATCCTCCAGCAGTACACTCTCTCACTCTCAGCTCCTTGCCTTCTTGCTCCCAGCTCCTCACACACGCTCCTTCTCCTCTGGCTCCTCCCTGCCTGACTGGAGTGAGCTCCTTTTTAAACCCAGGTGCCCTGATTAGCCTGCCTTGATTGGCTGCAGGTGTTCTAATTAAAGTAGCTATCTCTACTGCCTTCTAGAAAGATCTTAATTGGCTCCAGGTGCCTTGATTAACCTGGAGCAACTGCCATTTGGTTACCAGGGTACTAGGGATTTGTTTAGCCTGGGGCTAACATACCTGTTTCTTAGTACTTTAGTGTAGCCATCTGGCCTTGCCTCATCACACAAGATATTGTACTAAATTGCAGAAGTCCTAGTCTATGGACACAGCTCAGAAAAGTATCCCCTTTAAAGGCTGTACCTAAACATATACGTAACTAGAAGCATGCTATTATTCCAATAGTATTTAAGCACATTTCAATAAAGCATCTGCGCAAGTGTTGTCCTGAACAGGGATGGATTTTAACACTTGCTTAAGAGCTTTTCTGAATTGAGACCTATATGGTCTCCTAACAAGTGCTGTATTTCACTTTATCCAAGGTACAAGGAAATTATTATACATTAAAGCTAAAAATGTTGTCTTCCAAATATACTATGCTATGTTCAACAGAAAAAAATGGTGATATAATCCATTTTATACAGGAACATTTGAAAAACAGCAGTAATGGTTCAGACATTTTCATTAACTGCTTTGTCAAAAAACTGGACCCAACTTAGACTAACTGCTAAGGAATTCTTATTGGAATTGTTCATTTCTATATAATTTGCACAGAAACACTTTGTTCAAGATGTTTAAGAATTTTTTTCTCTTGATTATATTAGTGTCACATTCCAATGTAACACCACTGAAGTCAATGGAGTTACTATGGATTTATACCAGGGGGACTGGTCTTATCTGAACCTGAATTTTCCTTCCCTTTTCTCACACAGTCTTCTAAACCTCTTTTTATGCATACAGATACTCTTATAGTCACCATTAAAGAAAAAGTGGCTCATTGCTGAACATGTCCTTACAGATTCAAAGAGACATAAGATGCAAATACATTGAAACATGTTGAAGAGGATAACTTTGTCCTGGACATGCAGGAAGATGCAAAAGACTGGTTTACTTAGGCTGCAACTTTGTTAATTTAACTAATTTGGGAATTATCTAGTATTAACTCATACAATGCAGGTGATCGTTCTTTCCTCTCTTGTTTCGACCTTGGGGAGGGCTGCTGTCAACTTCCCACCATTCTAAATCTGGGATCTGGGCATGAGAGAAGGCTCCATCCAGCAGGACAGGGCATATATATATATACCCTTCCTCTGGTTCACAATGGTTTACCTGTGCCCCTTCAGACAGGCCTCATATTTCAGGCAATGCCCTCTTTGCTCTTCAGATTTGAAGGACGGAGAGAATCACTAAAGGAGCCATGACCCCTTTATTCCAACTTGATGAGACAAAGCCTTTGAGGTTGCAAGGGTTGCATTTACACGTTACATGTTTGGAAGATTATAGATAACCTGTGAAAATATAAGAGAATATTAATAAAATCCCAAGGAAATAATAAGTAGCTACTGGCCTGGCCGTGCAAAGTGCAAAGTGGTCTTAACTACCATTGACTTAAATAAGAGCTATAAAAAAGCTACCAAAGAGAGGCAGAGTAAGTATGTTCATACTCTCTACTCTCTCAATGAAGACTGTGATCATAATGAAATTCACACATCTGTGTTGTTATAGCAATTTTCCTTAGGATGCATATCTTATGCTTCATTACTATCAGTTTTTTCCTGTCAAATTTAATTGTCCATTTATTATTTATAACACTATTCTGAGTTAATAATTTATTGAATTCAAAATGTTAAAATAATGAAAATTACTTACAGCATAAGAGAATGAACTGACCTCTTTGAAAAAACGGTGGTATCTAGACTAAGTTTTAATTATGCCCTCGAATACTTTCTTATGAATAACACTCATTATATGGCATGATAATTCAAATGCATCTTGCTCTTATAACTTTGAAATCGATAGCAGCACCATCAATGTATACCGTAATATATACTGGGAGCTGCAGTACCTTCTGAAAATAAGTGTGATTTGCCTTCAATCTCTTCACCAACAGCTGTAGGATAAAATTACTATTTAGACCCTAGTTTCAGCTACAGTCTTTGTTAGACATGGAGTAGGGGTATGCACATATTTTATATCCCACTTTTTTCTTCAGATTATAAGGCCCTCTCCTGTTCATTTTAAGGACTCCTGTAGAACTGGTTAAATATTATGTTTTTGTTAGAGCTGATTGAATAATTTATGATTTCAGAAATGTTGCTATTATTTATTAAACAAGTTATTCAACAAATCCATTGCTTTGGTCAGCTCTAGAGTCCTGTTAGGTGAAACATAGCTACTATATACAAGAGCCTGGCTTCTCCTTATCATATCCTTTGTATTTTAGATATAAGTAATTAGATTATATATACATAACTAATTAACATCCTATCATGGCTTATTGTTATTATAGATAAGTACATTTCTGTGACTTAGCAGAATTCTGTTTTTTAAAAAATATGACTGGGCCTCAAACTATGTACTACAAAAACGTATGAATAACTTTTTCCAATGACTACTTATTTTTTTAAATGTAGTTAATATAGAGATTTTCCAGGAGAGTCAACTACATGGACATTTTTAAAGGTCATAGTCATAAACAAACAGGAGAAAAAGCAATGTTTGATTAAAGTGAACATTTCAAATCAGGGCAAACTGTTTAATAATCTGCAAATCCACAAGGGTTTGAATTTTGCTTCCAGAATAAATTTGGCAATTTTCAGGCCAAAATAATCTTCCAATCCAAAATTATTAATTGAAAAGATGTAAATTGGGTATACTAAAGGAAACTGGATGTGATTTTTTTCTGTAGGGAGGTGGTAGCCTCTCTATAATATTACAAATGTTTCCATAAAAGAGAGAGCTTAACCATTTATCTGCTTCAATGAATTGTTATGCAAACATCTTAAAGACAGGCTTGAAAATGGGAACATCTGCACTGTTCATTTCTTTTCATCCTGAATCTGGTGAAAGGGAAATATCACATGATTTCTCCAATGAAATCTCACAAGAATTTTGTATGATCAAAATTGCTTCTTTATAGTTGGATTTTTTCTCATCTGAAATTGGACAAAAAAAAAAGTTAAGAATCACAAAATATTTAATGAACCATCAAACCCAAATGAGTTATATTTGAGTCAGTTGAAACACTTTGTCTCAATAATTCCAAAATGCTTTCTTTCCATTTTGATAGGAATATGATAGGAGTTGGTTCACTTGAGTCCTCTAGCTGGATTCTTTCTAACTAGAGCTAGTCAGGAAATATTTGACAATCCACTCCCCTCGCCCCCCCCCCCCGAAAAATACCAATTTGTTGAAACTAGAACTGTTTGTGAGACAGTTTCAAAGCTATTAAAACATTCTGTTTCAACATTTTAAAAATGAAAAATGATGGGTATTTTATTTGAAAAGACTTTATTTAGAACATTTAGTACATTTAGACTTAAAAAAGGAAAAAGGTCAAAATGGAAAGAAAGCATTTTGGAATTATTGAGACAAAGTGTTTCAATTGACTCAAATATAACTCATTTGGGTTTGATGGTTCATTAAATATTTTGTGTTCTTAACTTTTTTTTTTGTCCAATTTCAGATGAGAAAAAAGTGGAAGCCTCAAAAATTCTAATGGGACAGTAAAATCGTTCCCTGCCAGCTCAGCTTCTAACTCCCACCATCCCCCAAACCCCTATAAGTAACCAAAACAAACAAGCAAACAAATCCATACAACCTCAGTGTTTCCTATACTAATTCAAGAAGTCTGCTGCAGTGCTTCCAAACTGTGTTCTTTGAACTCCTTCTATATATTTGCCACTGGGCAATTATGCTATAAAATCCTGTGAAGGACGATGACTCACCTCCTTTTGATTCCAGGCACATAGTGAAATCCTCACCTCCTGCACATTGATGATGGTTATGCTCCCTGCAGGCAAAAATTCTTGAAGACTTTCACTCAGAATGAAAACCCCCCTTCAGAAGCATATGCTACTAAGAAGATAGATAGGTCAACATACATACAAAATGCATCTCACAATATTCTGAGAAGCAGGTAGCAACATGTCTATCACTTGTTATAAAGAAGATATAACTTTCTTATAGATCAGATCATTTTATTTAGCTCTGTTTGGATCTGATTAAATAAAAAATGCCAAACCATACCAATATGACAACTCTGAATATAGCTATTTTCCACATTCTTCTCCCCCCGCCTTCCCCCACCTTGTTTTCATTTTCAACTTCACTGAGAAATGATGTATTTCCATTTTCAGGCTGATGTGGATTTGTAAAACTTTGAAAAAGATTTCACACTGAATGCTTCCAGAGATTTAAAGTCACATGCTCTTACATTCTGTTAGGGGGTCATGCAGGGGAAAGGGTTATTGACAGAGGGGCACCCATTTGGAGATTTCTGCACTGGCCCCTCAGCAGCAAATGGTGTAGATGAGCTGGAGCTGCTCTTCCAGCCCACAGAGAGCTCTAGCAACTCAGGAGAGCAGGAGTAATAATTTAAATCTTTTCCTGACCTAAGATAGGGTGGGAGGAGAGGTAAATTTTGCCTTCCCACCAACTCATATTTGAACTTGAAGCCTGATTAGTTGGGCTTTCTGAAGGTGAACTGAATTTCACCTCAAAGGAAATTCAAGAGGCATACAGAGGCAAAAGGATGAAGGATGTAGCAAATATTCTGATTTTTTACAAGGTACCATACTAAATGTTATCGGGCTATGGTACAATACAAGTTAAAATGCAAACAGCTATGTATCAGTACAAGTGAATATCAGGTTTTGCAACTTGTGACATAATCTTTTATTTTTCATAACTGAGAGCAACAGCAACAAAATTTATTTTGAAGTGTACAAATACCATGGTAACAAGTACAGTATGAAAACCTGACTAGAAGTTCATTGTCATATTCCATTTAATAATATACTTCAAAAAATGTATGTGTGGAATGGGCAAGCAACAAAATTGCACTTAAGTTCTTTGAGACACAAATTCCTCAATCTTATGGCACTGCTGATAGACACTCCATTCCCAAGTCTTTTGATTCATATGAGGGCTCAAACCAATCCACATTTGTACACCTGCAGCTGGTGGATTTTCCGGTTGGTACATTTTTAACATGTCATCTGCCGGGGGGAAAGGAGAAGGAGGCTCACAAAGCAGCTGCTGGCATAAAATGAAACCTTTCATACAGTGTGAAATGGGGATTATATGGGCAGGGGGAGAGGGAGGCTGGCAAAAGATATGAAGCTTGAAAGCAAGAACCTGTTATTTTAAATCATGAATTCTGAGAGGCTTTTGCTTCCACCTAAATCCCATCCACGTGTCTCTGGATCACATTGTCTTAAAAAAATAAGGGAATGAAGGTGGGATAAATATTTTCTTTGTTTTTAAAAACAAAATGATAAGTGGACAAGTGTTGTTTGCATTTTCTATAAAAGCTTTGTCTGAACATGATACACTGCGCAAACAAGAAGAGAATCCTCATATAATAAAATTAGTTCTATTATGCTGAGTGCTTTTCTGATATGCTACTAGCCCAATTAGGGAGTGAGCCGAGATCACTGCATTCACCTAACTTTACAGCCTTATGCCATTCATGACCCCAGAGGACAAGGTTGCTGTTTGGTCTCCCCTTGCCACACCACCAATTAGATTTGTTTTTATTAAATTCTAAAACTTCTCTCTTTTAATGTATTATATCCTGGCTAAAATTTAGGGGAACATTAGAGAATAATTGAATTTACATTAAGGTAAACCAAATTTTTAAATAATAATAGCATAGGCTATTTGAATGTACTTTCATAGCAGCAAATCCTTTTAAGGTCCCCAAAGTAAATTAGTGCTGTCTAGTATGTGTGGGGGGAAAAAAGAGACTAATTCAAAGCGAATTAATCTACAGTTCATTAGCAAACACTAATGTTGCTTTTGGGAATGAAGGAAATTAGCAGGATTATAATTACAAGCAACAAGTGTCTTCATAAACATCTAATTGCTTGTCAAGGATGCACAATATACTATGTAGAGCTGTTGGATTGCTGTATACCATAAATCAGGTTTTCAGTTATGCAACAGATTGTGAGTATAATGTAGCACTGTGCCTCTGAAAAGGCATTTCAGTGACCAGAGCCATTTTACAAGTGTCAGCAGGACTGCTGAATTGTAATATTTAGTTAATTAAAGCATGGGGTCTTTTTAATCTTTGTTAGGCACCTTACATTGCTGTTGTCAGCTGTGGCTCAGTTCAACTCCCTAGTACTAAAGACAGTAAATCAACCTTATATACTGAAGGCAGGAATTCATATTGAAGGACTAGTGCGGCAAGTTCTCAGGTCTCTGTTGGTGTGTGTGGGTGGGTGTGCATACAGTTGTATGAAGGAAAGGCAGATACCTACTACCAGTAAGTCACTTTCTTTGGTAGTGGAAAAGAAAGATTGTCCACCAGGAGAATTAACTTAGGTATTGACTCCTAGGGGGGCTTGTTAGGTTATATAGCAGACATCCCACAAACAGCCCTGAATAACAAACAAGCCTGGGAAACAGAAATCATTATGATGCCTGTGGCTGCTCCAGCTTGTCCTTTCTAGCAGGGTCACTTGATGGGATACTATAAAGAGCGTGAAAGGGATTTAGGTGAACTAGGTTGCTTAGAAACTGACAGAGCCTTTTATGATAGAAGAATTTCTACACTCATAACTTTTCAAAGCCTTTATTTTTTTGTATGTTACATTCTTTATTTTGGATCCTAAATCCAAAAGGGTTTGATGGATTCAATATGATACCAGTTTATAAAACTTGCTTGATACAAATTTCATGAATCGCAAATCCATTGATTCCAGAAAGTCTTACATGAAAGGCTTGAAAGAGGAACATTTCCATGTGTATTTTATGCCTCTGTTCTAATTTGATTTGCACTTTCTGCCTCATTTTCATAGTCAGTCAGTTTAAAGGCCTGCATCAATGATTCAGCCACTTGCAAGTTGACAGAAGTGACACACAAATGCACGGATAGATTAAAGTTACTGTAGCTAGAGAGATCTAGATTAATGAGTGCAGTGGCTCTTTTAAATATACTCTTAACAAGACTTTCAGACAACAGCAAACATAAGATATCCTATTTGTAACAAGTATAGTGGAATAAATTCAAGACAGTGAAAACACTACTATAATTTAAATATTTAGCTTCTTCTGTTCTCCCTTTTTTAAATGATAGCAACTATAAACACACAGTCTGTATTGTATTGAGGCCATACAAATGGGTGATTGAGGCCATACAAATAGCAAAATAAAACTACATGGTACTGGCCTAGTATCTTATGGTCACTGAGAGAGTACAGAAGTCCATTCTCAGACAAAATTCTCATTGGCTTCAGTTCAAGCTTTGCTTCAATAAGAGCTGAGTAAGAACAGGGCCTATAAGTTGGTGGAATGGCTGAGAAGAAGCACAGGCAGGAAGGCTGGCTCAGCAACTGGGCAATCTTTATGAAGGCAAACCAAGCAGAAGGAACTAAAAACAAAATCTTAACTCAGCGCCAGTTAGAGAGCATTGGCTTCCCTCTAACATGCTCCCCTTTGCTCACTTCCTTTTGCATAGGTGTTCACAGAAAGGGAAAATGAAGCTGAGTTAACCCCATGTATACTGGAGATGAGGTTGTGCCCATGCACTGCATCAATGTCCTCTGCACAGAGTCCTCACATTATGTATCCTATACAAGAGAGGAAACTCCGTAGGCAGAGATTTCTACTAAGGAGTACATAAGAGTAGAGTGCCACGTTCAATGAGTTGTTTTCCCTTATACCTAGCCTCTACCACCAGAGTTACTAGTATCTGCAGCTGAGGACATGGTAGGAGAAAATGGGAGTTGCAAAGTGCCATCTTGCAGACCCTGCACATGTCTAACAGGAAGTAGGCTAGCAAGAGTCCTGGAGACAGACAGGGCTGATTTGTTCTCTGAGCCATATCCTGAAACAAGTTTCATCCTAGGCTTCCTGCTTCAAGAATACTACAGTGTGGTCATGATGGGCTATCTGCGGAGGCAGAGAAGGTAAGGTACAGAAGTAAGATGTCCTGAGCAATTATTTATCATAATTTATTTGTTATTATATTGGCAATTTTAAATGAAGCATTAATCTAATATTGAGCACTCTCTAAAGACCTTTCTTCATTCTTTCTTCAAGTAATGAAGAATGAACAGTTTGTCTATATTTATAGTTTATTTTATCATCCTTCTTTCTTTCTAGAGTTATTTTGATGGCGCCAAAGGCTAAAGAATTATGTTGGAATCTGGATTCATGCAGTTTGGCTCTGTCAGTTTTCCTTAGGCAATCAAAAACTATTCCCTCCAGCAAAATTCCCTCTCACAAGCTCTCCGATCTTTAGGCTTCGAACAATCAACTTGCTCCATCTTCTTAGTGCAAGAGAGAAAGAATTACTCTGCTGACACCTCTTGGTTGATGGGTGGATTATGGAAAATTATACAAATATTAGAAATTGGTTATAGATATGAAACAGGAGGGAATGTTTAAAATGTGCAACAGAAAAAGGCCTGATTCTCATATCTACTAAGACCATTTTAAACTTTTCTAGGAGTATAAAGGGGTCTTAAACTAGCTGTAAATATATTTCCCCCATTTCCCATATAAATTGGTGGAACAGTGAAAATTGAGTTCAGTGTAAATAACAGTCAGGTCAATAATTAGGTAAAATTCTATGCCAAAGTGTATATTCTGGAAAGAATAAATGATTACAAAATAATGAAAATAAATCATAAGGTTACAAGGGAAAACAAATTTGATAATAAATTAGGTCTCAAAGATAGTCTTCTTGGTCACAACTCTTTTCAAGTTCCAGTTGAACTTGTTGGTTCCCAGACAACTTCTAATATGGGGAACTCCCTCTTTGCTCCTCTGTGATGATGTTTTGCTGAAACAGGTAATGTCACCACTTTAGCCACCAACATCCTCCTTTAAGACAGATGGCTCAGTTACTTGAATGATGATTCACTTCAAATGTTGTCTTTTAGAGAAGATATTTAAATACATGGACTGGTGAAGTACTTATTCAGCCACAGCTCTTCTGTTTATCTGAAGCTATATGCAACAGATTAGAGAACATTGGCTTTTAATATTGACTAATGAATGTATGGACCATTTTGAAAGATATATTCAAGACATTAAACCTTGCATCCCTTTACATCATATTATCTGCTAATTTAGCTTCAGCCAGCAATTTGTTAGTAACAGCTCTTTATACTAAATAGCATTTTATGATGTTTTAAATGAAATAATATTGTTTTTTACAAATTTACCGTTATAAATACACATTATAAGTACCATTCAATATACATATATGCCTATACAGTTAAAAATATATTACAACAGGTAAAAGCCACGTTAGGGTTGTGCACAGCATGTATATTCAACACGCCTCTGTAAGGAATATTCAGTGTAGACATATCCTTAATCTAGAGCTCTGAGAACTAGGCCAGAAAACAAGAATTCATTTTGTGAAAAATTTCAAGGTTTCAGCATTTGTTTTTGTTCCCCGTCTGAATGAAAACTGGACCTAGTGAAATTTTTCATGAAAGCACATGCATACACACACATGCAAAGACTCATCCACGGCCACATCCTCGCTGAGTGCGCTAACCACTAGGGTATTGGCTAGTCTAGCGTGTGAGTAGGGGGCTTTCTCAGAAATTCTATCCCAGACCTGAGAAACCTTCCCGACAAAAGTTGAATCAAAACTGATACATTTTTATAAAAAGTTTTGTTTTTAACAAATTGGCATTTTCCAACAAAAAACAAACAAAAAATCTGACCAGCTCTACTGATACCATATTGTAAGCATTATTTCTCTTTGGAATTTTCTAAATAAAGAACATCCTTGCATTCTGTTACACAATCAAGTTTTTTCCTAAAACACGTATATCAAAGTGTGTTTTCTTGAGATAGCAATCATATCTACATCAAACTGGTATCTTATACAAGAGTGATTTGTCCTTTTTGTCAATAATACACTTTTGTTGGTTTATTTGTTGTTTGACCAGATTGGTTCTAGATTTAAAACTTAATCATTTGCAATACACTTACAATTTGCAATTGAGGACTCCTATCAAACATTCTAAACACAACATGAATCACCATAACACTTTCTTTTCAAAACATAGTATAAAAGAATATAATATAGACTGTTAAAGCAAAGTAAGTTATAAAGCTGCATTCAAGAGGCTGTATAAACATGTGTTAGTAATAAAATATGATATTATCTTCCCTGAGGCTTAGGGGTCTATCACACTGACAGAAAGAGAACTCCTAAGAATTTCCTTAATTAGTTAGAATACTTCATATACTCAAATAGGCAACTGAAACCTAAGCATGTAAGCTATCATACTCTCCAAGCATTATGTCTATGAAAAACCTGTAAGTAGCTATGAAAAATCAGTAAAAGCAAAGGCAAGTTTGTAGTCTAAAATTATAAAAATAAATTATAATACTTTCATTAATAACCATTTTGCATAAATATTGAGGTTTAACCCACATATGTATAGTACAAAACAGACATGAAAGAGACTGCAGGGTGTGGTCCTTCATAATTCACCTGTGTTTCACTATACTTAATTGCTTTTGGAGATGCTTATGTACACTATGTTACTCTGTAAAGTACATTTTAGATGTAATGGAATCAGCCAGCTACTATGTGATGTTCCAATTGTATTGTGTTGTGCTTCTTACAGCCTGGAGAGTTTTAATAAGTCACAAATTGAGAGACAGCCTGTATATAAGTCTGCAGTGTATCAGCTTCTACTTATCACCTGCAAAATGATTAAGTTAATAAAAAAACCACCCTTTTAACTTCATGTCAGAAGAAGTTCCCAAAATGTGAGCATCAACTAATTACTGCCAAAAGATATCTCTCTGGTTCAGTTAATGTTTGATTTCTAGTCAACAATAACATATACATACCGCTGTGTGCTTTTGTACAATTAAAGCTTTTTGCTTTAGCACAGTGCAAAGTGGACTGTTGCTAGGATTCCAGAGTTAACCGAATGAAAACAGTATTAATGAAAATCATATAAAAGAAGTGCTATTTGCAACAGCATGAATGGTAGACAATCAAATAGGTTCCACCCACATAAAACAGAAACCAAAACCAACAAAAAATATTTTTCACTTTCATGTTCACTTTAAAGTCCTTTCCATCTTGAATAGTAAAGAAGTAAATAATTGCCACTTGAATTATGATTTGTACGTTATATAAGGTATTCTAGCCAATCTAAGTTATTTTTATGTTTGGATATATGATTATAGAGCTTCTGCCATCTATCAGTGATGAATAGAACATCATTTAAAACCAAAAAATAAGCTTTTCAGTTGAACGGTAACCAGATACCATATTGGCAATGATATCTGCCTTACTTTTAATTATTGTTTTGTCAAATAACTTGTAATGAACAAGTCTATATTAGACTATTTGAGTAATAAATACCTCGCTGATGAATATTTAATGCACTGTTGTCTATATCCTAATTAATGAGGCAATAAACCATAAAAATAATAGATTTGACTGCTCACTTGCCTTTTCTCTTTTGCAGTCTCTGCAGTTGTTCTTTTGCAATATATTTTTAAATTCACTTTTATTGAAAGATTCTTTGAGAAATACATTCAGGCCAAACTACAATAATCACAATGTACAAGAATAATTTCATATAATTATGCTGATGTCTTTATATGACAGCTGAAAATAGTGAAAATCCACTGCAAGCTGTAAGTAGACACTATACATATGCTAGTGTCAGTATGCATAGTCTTGCTTGTGCTGTTCTTCTATTTTGGCCTGTTGCTTGTAGGTGCTAATAACTATACTTTGTAATGTTCTGTCCGATATGTCTACCTCACAGCCATGTACTGGATGGAACACCAGATCTCTTCAAGTGTTTGTCTCTATGTTTTATTTTAATGCCTAGGATACAACAAAGAAACAGGCCTGAGTGACCTTGGTAGCTAATGGAAACTCTTCTTTAGTTTAAATGGTAGGGACCACGTTTGGAGAGTATATTACCTTGAATTCTATTTTCAGTAGCCCTGTTTAATTCACAGTCACAGTGATTGCGATATATAGGACAGAGAAGCAGCATTTGTCTGTCTCCAGCTTTGCCATGGATTTCCTGTAGGATCTTTGAGTTTTGCCATGTGTTGAACAGAAATAACAATACTTGATTGTGTCAAAGAAGCTTGTAAGGATAAATTCATTAATATGTGTTAAATGCTTTGAGATCATCAGATACAAGGTGCTATTGAAGTGAAAAATATAAAGCACGAGGGCACCAGTTGACTCATTAAAACATCTTGCAACCAAAAAATTATAATGCTTAGTAATTTTCCCTGAGACCTAGAGACTCTTTTTTTCTTTTGTAGAAACCCTGGGAGACCATATATCTTTTCTAATTTAGCTAAGTATCCCATAATCAGGTTCATTGCTTCTTGCATCCTTTCCTGGAATGGTCAAGACCATATTATGTGTTCCAAAGACATGTGAAATCATGTCTTCTCACACATAGATTAGAGCTTTTTAATAATATCATTTCATTTTTCCTGTGCATGATATCATCTAAGGAGAATATTGCATTTCATTTTTCTCCATGAGGCCAAAAGTTGTACTTAGCTTACTGTAAGGGACTGTGCATTCTCAGTTTTCCACTGTTATTTCACTCTGAAAGTCAGTTGCCCAACACATTATTTTTGAAATTATCCTGCAGCTTCTCAAAGTGCTGTCCAGGCCTAATCCTACACTCACTGAAGCTCACTGGGAATACTGATGATCCCAGCATTGGAGCCTTAGTTCTTAAGTGAGGTTTCTTCAGGGTGGCAGCAGGGGCGGCTATAGGCATTTTGCCACCCCAACCACGGCAGGCAGGTTGCCTTCGGTGGCATGCCTGCGGAGGGTCCGCTGGTCCCGCGGCTTCGGTGGACCTCCCGCAGCTGTGCTTGTGGGAGGTCCGCCAAAGCCGCGGGACCAGCGGACCCTCCGCAGGCAAGCTGCCAAAGGCAGCCTGCCTGCCGCCCTCACGGCGCCGGCAGAGCGCCCCCGAGGCTTGCCGCCCCAAGCACGTGCTTGGCATGCTGGGGCCTGGAGCTGCCCCTGGGTGGCAGTTACAACACCTCTTAGAACAAGTTCTCTGCTAGTGTAAATGGAACCAGATCCATTGACTTCAGTGGAGTTTCACTCATTTACACAAGCAGAGAACCTGGTACCTCATCTTCAAAACTAAACAGAGAGAAATTTTGTAGCTTATGCATGATGATAAAAGGATAACTAATGGCAGACAGGCAGAAAGGGTTTTAACATAACAGACTAACTTCATACCAGACTAACTTCCACAATTTTATCTTACTATTTAGATAATTCTGCAGAGTAGATTGGAGACAGATAACGTATAAGAAGATAGTGATGTCTTTGAAAATCAGATGTAATTTTTTATTTATATTTTATTGATTTATTTTTACAAAAATAAGGGCAGCACAAAAAAAAGACAAAAGAACAAAAAGAAAAGTAATGGGAAGGGTGGGAAAGAAGGGAAATAATGGGGGAAAAGAAAGCAACATCTTGGTTTCCATCCACTAGGAATTAATTAAAGATTTCTAAAAAGTTAGACCAAATCTTTTCAAATTTGTCTGAGGTCCCTCTTCTCCAAACTGTTACCTGATCTTTAGTTTCCAGGTCAGCCAAGTGACTGGAGGCAGTCTGTTCTTCCATCTAAACAATATGAGTCGTTGGGCTACAAGAACTGCTTTAGAGAACCAAGCTTTCTGTGAGTTGGAGAGTTTCCAAGATGATGAGATATACATTCATTATAATTGTCATAAACAGATGGTTAAGGGTTAATGCCTCTTTTACCTGTAAAGGGTTAAAAAGTTCACCTAGCCTAGCTAACACCTGACCAGAAGAACCAATGGGGGAACAAGATGTTTCAAAAGGAAGGAGGGA
>NC_133772.1:100942229-100965509 GCF_003597395.2 Chelonoidis abingdonii | reverse complement strand
TCTGGAGATATTTAAAAGTAGGTTAGATAAATGTCTATCAGGGATGGTCTAGACAGTATTTGGTCCTGCCATGAGGGCAGGGGACTGGACTCGATGACCTTTCGAGGTCCCTTCCAGTCCTAGAGTCTATGAACTAAATTAAGCTTAGAAGTATCCATGCAGGTCCCCACATCTGTACCCTAAAGTTCAGAGTAGGGAAGGAACCTTGACAATACAACAATATATTATGTATTTACTATTGATGGGTAAGTTAAGGGAGTCAGCATAACATTTTTTGCATTGACTAGTCTATTGAATAGGAGATTGTTTTATATTATTAAATAATTATTTTATGTTATGTTATTTAGGGGATTAGTGCTGAAATAGTGCTTGAAATTTAGGGGATTAGTGCTGAAATTGACATCACCGGGTCACAATTTGACGGTATTGGCCTCCGGGAGCTATCCCAGAGCTCTCCATTGTGACCGCTCTGGACAGCACTTTCAACTCAGATGCACTAGCCAGGTACACAGAAAATGCCCCGGGAACTTTTGAATTTCATTTCCTGTTTAGCCAGGGTTGTGAGCTCATCAGCGCAGGTGACCATGGAGTTCCTGAATTGCAAAAGAGCTCCAGCATCAACCAAACAGGAGGTAATGGATCTGATTGCTGTTTGGGGAGACAAATCCATGCTATCAGAACTTCATTCCAATAGATGAAATGCCAAAATATTTGAAAAAATCTCCAAGGGCATGAGGGACAGAGGCTACAACAGGGACCCGCAGCAGTGCCGCGTGAAAATTAAGGAGCTCAGGCAAGCCTACAAAAAAACCAAAGAGGCAAACAGCCACTCCGGGTCAGAGCCCCAGACATGCTGCTTCTATGATGAGCTGTATGCAATTCTAGAGGGGGCCCCGACCACTACCCCACTGCTGTCTTTGGACACCTGCAAAGGGGGAGTCTGATAAAACAGGGATGAGGATTTTGGGGATGGGGAAGATGAGGAGGTGGAGAAGGATGAGCATTGTGCACAGAATGCAAACGGAGAAACCATTCTCCCCAACAGCCAGGAACTGTTTATCACCCTGGAGCCAATACCCTCCCAACCCTCCCAAGGCAGGTTCACAGACCTTGAAGCCAGAGAAGGCACCTCTGGTGAGCATAACTTTGTAAATATAATGCATGATTTAAAAGCAAACATGTTTAATGATTAATTTTACCTGAAGACTTGGGATGCATTCATGGCCAGTACAGCCCCTCCTTTTAAATGGCCAACCCAATGGGTGCTTGGTGTGGGAAAGGAGGGCACTGCTGTTTGAAACCATTCCTACATGTTATGAAGGTTGAAGAAGCTGAAAGACTGTGGCTTACCATGGCTGCCTGCAACTGAATTCTGTTGCCCAGCCCTGCGTGTGTGACCTCTCACGCCAAATCGACAGGCCCTCAATACAAGAGGCAAATTCCGACCTTGCACCAAAAGCACATGTGCTATGTAATGTTAACAGCTTGGTTCGCTGTGAAAAAGTCTACCTATTGTTCTCTAAAATGTATCTTTTTAAATGCTACTCTCGCTTTTTTTCCTCCCACAGCTGCAAATATGTCAACGCTCGCTGTATCGTCACCATCCCAGAAGCTAGCGACGATTAGAAGGTGAAAAAAATGCACGTACAATGAAATGTTCTCTGAGCTCATGCAGTCCTCCCACATTGAAAGAGCTTAGCAGAATGCGTGGAGGAAGACAATGTCAGAGTCCAGGAAAGTAGAAAATGAATGCAAGGACAGGAGGGACGAGCGAGATGAGAGGTGGCGGGAGCGAGATGAGAGGTGGCAGGATGCAATGCTGAGGTTACTGGGAGATCAAACTGATATGCTCTGGCGTCTGGTGGAGCTGTAGGAAAGGCAGCAGGAGCACAGACCGCCACTGTTGCCCCTGTGTAACTGCCTGCCTTCCTCTCCAAGTTCCAAAGCCTCCTCACCCAGACGCCCAAGAATGTGCGGAGGGAGAGCTCTGGGCACCCAACTATTCCACCCCAGAGGACTGCCCAAGCAGCAGAAGGCTGGCATTCAGTAAGTTTTGAAGTGCCGTCTGGCCTTGTCCTTCCCTCCTTCCCCACTCCACCCAGTGCTTCCCCACTCCTCCTGTGCTACATTGGAAGTTATCCCCCTATTTGTGTGATGAATTAATAAAGAATGCATGATTTTGAAACAATAATGACTTTATTGCCTCTGCAAGTGGTGATCGAAGGGAGGAGGGCAGTTGGCTTACAGGAGAAACAAACAGAACTGTCACACCATATCCTGACCAGTCATGAAACCGGTTTTCAAAGCTTCTCTGATGCGCAGTGCATCTGCTATGCTCTTCTAATTGCCCTTGTGTCTGGCTGTGCGTAAGCAGCGGCCAGGCAATTTGCCTCAACCTCCCACCCTGCCATAAACGTCTCCCCCTTACTCTCACAGATATTGTGGAGCACACATCAAGGGGCAATAACAATTGGAATATTGGTTTCGCTGAGGTCTAACCAAGTCAGTAAACTGTGCCAGCATGCTTTTAAATGCCCAAATGCACATTCTACCACCATTCCACACTTGCTCAGCGTATAGTTGAATAGCTCCTTACTGCTGTCCAGGGTGCCTGTGTATGGCTTCATGAGCCATGGCATTAAGAGGTAGACTGGGGCCCCAAGGATAACTGTAGGCATTTCAACATCCCCAACAGTTATTTTCTGGTCTGGGAAGTAGGTCCCTTCCTGCAGATGTTCAAACAGACCAGAGTTCCTGAAGATGCAAGTGTCATGTACCTTTCCCAGCCATCCCACGTTGATGTTGGTGAAACATCCCTTGTGATCCACTAGTGCTTGCAGCACCATTGAAAAGTACCCCTTGTGGTTTATGTACTGACTGCCCTGGTGCTCTGGTGCCAAGATAGGAATATGGGTTTCATCTATTGCCCCACCACAGTTAGGGAATCCCACTGCAACAAAGTCATCCACTATGACCTTCCCAGAGTCACTATCCTTGATAGCAGCAGATCAGTGATTGCACTGGCTACTTGGATCACAGCAGCCCCCACAGTAGATTTACTCACTCCAAATTGATGCCTGACTGACCAGTAACTGTCTGGCGTTGCAAGCTTCCACAGGGCTATCACCACTCACTTCTCAACTTTGAGGGCTGCTCTCATCTTGGTATTCTTGCACTTCAGGGCAGGGAAAAGCAAGTTACAAAGTTCCATGAAAGCACCCTTATGCATGCGAAAGTTTCGCAGCCACTGGGATTCATCCCAGACCTGCAACACTATATGGTCCCACCAGTCTGTGCTTGTTTCCTGGGCCCAGAATTGGCGTTCCATGGCATGAACCTTCCCCATTGCCACCATGATGTCCAAATTGCCAGGGTCCATGCTTTGAGAAAAGTCTATGTCCATGTCCTCATCACTATCATGATTGCGCTGTCGCTGTCTCATCACCTGCTTTTGCAGGTTCTGGTTCTGCACATACTGCAGGATAAAACACGACTTTTTACAATGCTCACAACAGCAGTGGTGATCTGAGCAGGCTCCATGCTTGCTGTGGTATGCCGTCTGCAGGAAAGCAGGAGAGCAGAGTTGCAGCAGAAGGAGTGGAGGACGATGGTTAGCACCATGCACATTTCCCAGTCAGAACACACATTCCCGGGAGCCCATGATAGACAACATGGAGAAATTCACTACTGAGACATGAGCAGGAGAGCACAGTTGCAGCAGAAGCAGTGGTTGGATGATGACAGTTAGCAGTCCTATTGCACTGTCTGCTGAAAGCAGTATGGCATCTGCATGGAAAAAAGGCAGGGAATGATTGTCTGCTGTTGCTTTCACAGAGGGAGGGGTGACTGACGACATGTACCCAAAACCACCCGCGACAATGTTTTTGCCCCATAAGTCACTGGGAGCTCAACCCAGAATTCCAATGGGCAGTGGAGACTGCAGGAACTGTGGGATAGCTACCCACAATGCAACACTCCGAAAGTCTATGCTAGCCACGGTACTGTGGATGTACTCTGCTGACTTTGAATGTGCTTAGTGGGGACACACAAAATCGACTGTATAAAATCGCTTCCTAAAAAATCGACTTCTGTAAATTCGACCTAATTTCACAGTGTAGACATAGGAACCAAAAGATGCAATTCCGGAAGAAAGGCATTGAAATAATGCAGGAATATACCAATATCTATCTACTTATATATGTATGGCTCTCCTCACTGTGGTATTTGTGCACTTAACACACATTTATGAATTCTTCCTCTCAATACCCTATAAATAAGGAAGTGTTATTGTCTCGCTTTTGCAGATTGAGAACAGAAACTCAAAGACAGCAAGTGATTTGCCTAACAGATTGCCAGTGACTGAGCTGGGGATTTAACTTATTTCCTCTAAGTTCCAAAGCAGTGCCTTTATCATCCTCCATAAAGATGGAGGGAATTTTAACACAATGATTTCAATGCAGAGATAGAAAAAATATTGAATTTTAAAAGGAATGATTGAGTTTCTTAATCTGAAGTGCAGACTAAATTTTCTTGAGAGGGACATGTAAGATAAAGTGTCACCTTTCTGAGTGGTGATTACCGGTGCTACATTATTCTTGAGTCCCTGTGCATTCTCTGATGGATATATTTGGCTCCTTCTTTTAATTTATTTTAAACAGAAATATGATTTGATCTACTTGATGTTTGTTTTGTTGGTTGGTTGGTTTTGTGTGTGGATAAACGTTAGTGATCATGATAATAAAAGACTGATAGTATAAGCGACAGTCAGCTGTTGTGTAAATTCTCTACCTGTCAATTCATCCCAGCTCCAACTTAACTTACATTTTACTAAGATTTAATTTGAATAGGAATAAATGAGATTTTATTTAAATGAAAAACAAGTGATATGGTTGTCACTGCACTGGGGATATTAGAAGTACTGTGTGAGAAGCAACCTAAACAGATCATCAACAGGGGAAAAACATGTTCCCTAATCAAAGTCTTCTCCTTCCCACCCCTGTTATGTTTTTGCTATTTTTTTTTTCATGACAAAAGTGAAGCTGTTTTTCATTAGTCACTGGTGCTGACGTAGGATTGCATAATTAAATACAAATTCTCAGGTCACATTTTTGATTTTGACTGTCAAAGAATGGAACCCAAATGTTAGTTCTCAAAAGATTGCAATATGATAGAAAAATGTCTTCAACAACATGTAAGAGAATGCGGAACTTTGTGGGTATGACATTATCTCTTATCATCGTAGCCCACCCTAGCTCTCCACTTTCTTTCTGCATATGCAACCAGTAAGCAGGCCGTCACTCTCACAAGTTTTATTTATCTCAGTCAGATGACAGGCTGATGGTTTCTTCAGAGGTGTCAGAAAGTTCCATATCCCTTGACAACAGACCATAGCCATTTTCGGTCTGTAATTGAGTTTTTAATAGCCAATTAGGCTGCAGAGGGAAAAAGATTCAGAAAATAAATGTAAATTAGGTGTCAAATTCTCCCTTCACTGATGCCCAGGCAAACCCATTGACTTCCACATGGGATAGTAACTATAGCCAAAGGGAAAAACTGGATAGGTGTAGCCAATGGGAAAAGGTGGCCCTTAATATTTAAACATACCACTTTTCCTTAAGGTGAGGGTCTATGAACTTGTACATTAAACTTCATTATAAAATAATGCCTATTACCTCTCAAATGGCCAGTGGGGGTACACTGATGAAACTGAGAGTAGAATGTGATTTTTAAAGCACAGGAAAATCTCACTTCCTTCTAACTGAAAATCTGCTTTTTTCCAACACTAAAAAGCAGCACTGAGTGTCCTCCAAAATTGAGTTTCTCCCTTTCTGGCCACTAAGACTTATTTGTAACTGCTTATATAGTCTCAAAACTGTCTCCTTTCAACCACATCCTGGCTGATCACCTTATGGATATCTCCACATCACTGCCCTCAAACATCAAACATTTATATTTAAATAGATATCACCCAATCATCTTTGCCATCAACACTTTTAGGGCCTGGGGAGGGCTGATTAGTGAGGAATTATTTTAAAAAAATTGAACATTCAAGTATCCACACTATACTTCCAGCTTGGTGGGAGACAGGTCAGATACACCTAATTATATCATGGTCTCAGTTAAGCAAATCTGAATTGCAAATCTAATTTAAGACAGTTAAAAACATAGGTGCCAGTAAATCAGTGATGACCTTGTTTAAATGTCTCATTGAGTTGTTTGGTTTTTAAAAAGGTTTTTATACTGATTGGGCCAGATTATGTAACATTCACTAAGGCTGCTTTGCACTGTTCCAGTAGCTGGCTGTATGTTACTTCACCTCACAGCTTCTGACATATTGAGAGTGATGCCATTGGAAAGGATGGTTGGCCAGCAGCCACTGCCTCTAGTCAATTCTTGGCTACTGGAATGGCCCATAGTGCAATCATCTTTACTTGCTACTACATAATATGACCCAGTGGCTAGCAAAAATCAAGTATTTGTAACTTTAGAAAATGCAATTGTTAAATTGCACAGGTCTAATATGGATCTTCAATAATGTATCCTACAGTAGTGTTGGATGCATTGTTTATTCATCATGCTAAAAGCACATACTCAGGGTTAAACCTTCTATCTGGCTCTTCACTTTATTCAGAATGACTAATGCATGGGACACAATGAAATATACTTATTGTGTATGACTCTCAGAAAACTATAATGGGGTTTCTCTGATAATGTATGACCCTTTTCCATTTTTCCTTGTGAGCGTATACATGTATGAAAATAGAGGAAATGTTTATATGAGCACGCTCTGCAACCATCTGCCTAGACCTGTGTTGCTCACTGTTTTCTGCCTCTGTCACTCTTCTCTGCTTTTCTGAAACTTCACAGTAATGTTGTGAGTATATCTATTTAACTTTGATGAATAATTAGCATTTGCATAACTGCTGGTAATTTGATGTTTCACCATACTGACTTCAAATTGATGGGAAATGGTTTTCATGAACTTCAACAAAAAGTCCTTTGTGAAAAAAAGTGTTCTGCATTACTCATTATTTTTTCTGCATATATAACACAATAATTGCTCAGAACTGGGTCAAAATTTGCCTGTAAATCAGGCCTGAAGTCCTTTTTTTAATGTTAAAAAGAAAATTCCCCTATTCTGCACTGGAAATATTTACTTTTCTTAACCATTGAATTAAATTGAACTTAACGTTGAGCTAGGACAGGATCCATGTGCCTTCAAATGTTACATTTTAAAATCAAGCAGCCATATTTTGTTACTCCAGAAAGAGCTGACCCAGATAGTGAAAATTCTGTCCTATTATTAGCCATTCATTTTTTCCCTAATGCTACAATATATATTTATGGAGCATGACTTTCAAAGGGTGGTAAGTATAGAAATGGCTTTAAAAGTGAGGTCCCCTTTGCCTCTCATGAAGACTAAGAAAAGAGTTCAGGTGCAAATTCCTGTATGCAACTTGTCTTATATAGAATCTATTCTATGTTTAAATCAATTACCCCTTGCACACAGACATCATTCTCATTATTTATTATTATTATTATTATTATTAATCATCATTTTTATTACAGAACTGTGATCGGGACCTCATTATAGTAGGCACTGTAAAATACTTAGTAACAGTAGGATACAATCCCTGCTCTGAAGAGTTTATAATTTAAAATAGACTAAGTTTGGAAGAGGAAAAGTCACATAGCAAAGTGACTTGCCAAAGGTCATATAGCAAGTCAGTGGCACAACCACAAATAGAACCAAGATCACCGAACTCCTAGTCAATAACCCTGTCAACTGGTCCACACTGCCTCCTACAGACAACATTGCTTCCTATTTTCCAGCTATACCACATATATGTGACACTGATGACAGGTCTTCAGCTTCAAAACCACATGACTCTGCCACTTGAGTTAAAGAGGGAATTTCCATCAGCTGTTAGTAACAGAGATAGTCAAAAAGTAGAAACAAAATTTGCAACACTAGTCATTTTCTTTCTGTACGATTCTAAAAGGAATTTTTATATATGCATGTATAGATATAGATATACTCAGATTAAAAAAAATTCAGTTTTGAAATACAGCTCTACCCCTCTATAATGCGGTAGTGGGGAGCCAAAAATCCCTACCACATTATAGCTGAAACCCCGTTATATCAGGGTAGGGATGGCAGGGCTCCAGCAGTGATTTAAAGAGCACCGGGGTCCAGCCACTCCGGGGAGCCCCAGGCCCTTTAAATCGCCAGTGGAGCCCTGCTGCCTCAGCCCTGGGGTAGGGGCAGCAGGCCTCCAGTGGTGATTTAAAGGGCCCGGGGCTCCCCACAGCAGCCAGAGCCCGGACCCTTTAATGGGCTGTGGGAGCCCCGCTGCCACCATGCTATACGTGAACCTCAAGTCGCGTTATAGAGGGGTAGAGGTGTATTGCATTTTTTTCAGTATGCATTATTTCATTTTTACTTTTCCACCTGATCTCCACTGTTTCATGTTGGACTCTTTCTTTTTCTTTTACCATTTTGCTATTAAAAAGTGGGGTGGGAGAAAAAGTGGGGTGGGGGGAAAATAAGAAAAATTATAATTTTAAAAACAAATCTAACTCCCCACCCCCAAAATAAAATTTAAAAAACCCTGATAAATATTTCATTTTCCAATTTTCTTGTAAAAATAGAAAATTCCAAAACAACAACAAATGGTTTGTGAAAAATTCTAATTATCCAGAAAGTTTGTTTTCACTTAAGAAGTAGCTATTACAGGTTAGCCCATACAGAGTAATACAGTTAAAACAACGACATTTCATGGTCTCTCTCTCTACCACCTCTGTGTTGACAATGACTCACAAATCTCTGCTCTTTTGTCTGTGCTCATATCTTTGCAGCATCTGTAGAAGCAGAATGGGGCTTCCTACTTTTTCAAACCAAACATATAAAAAACTAAACTCTTCTTCCCACCTGTATTTCCTGTCTTCTCCACTTTGTCCAACACCAATGATAATTCCACTACCCTCCTACTCACTCAAGCTGCAACCACGGACTCATAAATTTTAAGACCAGAAGTCACCGTTGTAATCATCTAGTCTGATCTTGTGCACATCACAGGCCACAGAATCCTACCCACTCACTCCTGTAAAAGGCCTATGTCCTCTGGCTGAGTTACTGAAGTCCTTAAATCATGCTTTAAAGACTGCAAGTTGCAGAGAATCCACCATTTACTCTAGTTCAAACTAACAAATAACCCATCCCCCATGCTATAGGGGAAGGTGAAAAACCCCTGCCAATCTGATATGAAGGAAAATTCCTTCCCAACTCCAAATATGGCTATCAGTTAGACCCTGACCATGTGAGTGAGACCAACAGCCAGACACTTCTGTCCTTATACCCATGTTCTTGCAAACTCATCACATCTCTCTCTATAAACTTTCTTAAACCTGCTCTCATTTTTCCCATCTCCACTGCAAAACTACTACCGAACATTCTGTCTACCTTGGTGCTCTGCTCGCATCCTACCCTACCCTCAATGCGCCCATGACAGAGATTGGTGGAGTGAGTGGTAGGAAGCTGGCTATGATGACTGCACCAGGAGAGTTTCCTTTTCCACCACCTGTTAGGATATGTCTACACTAGAGCCTGGATCAGCTGACTCAGGTTAACAGGGTTGAGGCTGTGAGGCTATAAAATTGCAGTGTAGGCATTTAGTCTCAGGCTGGAGCTCAGGTTCTCAGATCCCACAAGGGGGCAGGGTCTCAGAGCTCAGGTTCCAGCCTGAGCCCAAACAACTGCACTACAATTCTATAGCCCTACAGCTGGAGCCTCGCGAGCCCGAGTCAGTTGTGCCACGGCCTTTTATTGCAATGTATACAAACCTTTTAAGGCCAGAGTAAGAATCCTATTCATGGCAGATTTAATAAAAAGCTAATATAAGAAGAGCATGGACACGATGAACTGAAATTCAATTTCTAATTCACCCAAACTATTTGTGAATGTTTTTCACCCATTATTCATCAGCTCCACTTTTGGACAATTGCTTAAAACAGTGTAATAATCTCAGTGTGAACTTTTGACTCAGCCATTAGACTGAATACCAAAAGGCAGAAACAGCTAAAATATCCAAGCAGTAGTGAAAGAGCCTTGTAAAAGGAAGTGGTGGCCCAGGATGCAGGAGTAAGTGAAAAAAACCCACTATAGTTAGTCTGATTGGCATAGATAGGGCTCTAAAAATTCATGGCCGTGAAAAATGTGTCATGGACCATGACATTTGATCTTCCCCCAGGTACCTGGTCTTTTGTGTGCTTTTACCCTATACTGTACAGATTTCATAGGGGAGACCCAGCATTTCTCAAATTGGGGGTCCTGACCCAAAAAGGAGTTGTGGGGGGGGGGGTAGTAGTGTCACAAAGTTATTTTAGGGGATGTCACAACATTGCTACTCTCTTTTCTATGCTGTTGACCACGCACCAAGCTCTGAAGGCAGTGCCCAGAAGTAAGGGTGGCAATACCATACTATGCCACCTTTACTTCTGTGTTGCTGCCTTCAAAGCTGGATGGCTGGAGAGTGGTGGCTGCTGACTGACAGGGCTGCCCGGGGGATGGAGGGGGTAAGTGGGGCAATTTGCCCCAGGCCCTGCAGGGCCCCCCACGAGAATATAGTATTCTATAGTATTGCAACTTTTTTTTATGGAAGGGGCCCCCGAAATTGCTTTGCCCCAGGCCCCTTGAATCCTCTGGGAAGCCCTGCCGACTGAGGGCCCAACTCTGCAGACAACGGTGCAGAAATAAAGGTGGCAATTCCATACCAGGTCATCCTTACTTCTGCGCTGCTGCTGGCAGTGGTGCTGCCTTCAGAGCCGGGCTTCCAGCCTGCAGTACTGCCACCAGCAGCAGTGCAGAAGTAAGGGTAGCAATACTGCAACCCTCCCTACAATAACCTTGCGAACCCCCACAACTCCTTTTTTGTTCAGGACCCCTACAGTTACAACACCGTGAAATTTCAGATTTAAATAGCTGAAATAATTAGATTTGCCATTTTTAAAATTCCAGGACCATGAAATTGATCAAAATGGACCATGAATTTGGTAGGGCCCTAGGCATAGAGTAACTGACCCCACTACAGGTTGCTGCAATTAAGGTTGGCCAGTTCTATGGTACACCAGCTCCCTCTAGCTATCTGGCAATGTATTGTACCATGAGCTCAGAGGTAAGTGTTTTAGATTCTCCAAGTACCTAGCTCTTCAGACTCTAGCCCTCCATGGCTTCCTATAAAAACTCACATACTGAGTAACAAATAATTACTTAGGCCTGGTCTACACTACGACTTTAGGTCGAATTTAGCTGCATTACCTCAATTTAAGCTTGAACCCGTCCACACGACAAAGCCCTTTTTTTTTTACTTAAAGGGCTCTTTAAATTGATTTTTTTACTCCACCTCCGAAGAGGGGATTAGTGCTGAAATCGGCCTTGCTGGGTTGAATTTGGGACAGTGTGGACGCAATTCAACGGTATTGGTCTTCGGGAGCTATCTCAGAATGCTCCATTTGACCACTCTGGACAGCGCTCTCAACTCAGATGCACTGGCCAGGTAGACAGGAAAAAGCCCATAAACTTTTGAATTTCATTTCCTGTTTGGCCAGCATGTTTGCAGAGCTCATGCAGAGCTCATCAGCATGATGTGCACATTGCCATGCCACATTGCCCAGCTCATACTTTGTGAGAAGTCTATGACTATGTCCCTCTCGTCACCGTGCTGCCGTCTTCTCCTTGCCTGGTTTTGCATGAGACAATTGTCTGCCATTGCTCTGATGGAGGGAGGGGCGACTGACGATATGGCTTACAGGGAATTAAAATCAACAAAAGGGGTGGCTTCGCATCAAGGAGAAACACAAACAACTATCACACACAATGGCCCCCTCAAGGATTGAACTCAGAACCCTGGATTTAGCAGGCTGTTGATTTCACAGAGCACAGTAATAGCACCTGGTAAACTCTATGAGGATACTAAGACATGTATGCCTGTGACAATGGATGCAGCTCAGTGAATAACAGGACTTTCCATTCCCCCCTCTGCTGGACAAAGATACTCCCTCTGAGAGGGTATGTCTACACTACGGGATTATTCCGATTTTACATAAACCAGTTTTGTAAAACAGATTGTATAAAGTCGAGTGCACACGGCCACACTAAGCACATTAATTCGGCGGTGTGCGTCCATGTATCGAGGCTAGCATCGATTTCCGGAGCGTTGCACTGTGGGTAGCTATCCATAGCTACCCATATTCCCACAGTCTCCCTCGCCCATTGGAATCTGGCTAGTTGAGATCTGATGCAAAAACAGTGTTCGCAGTGATTCTGGTAAATGTTCGTCACTCATCATTCCCTCCGTGAAAGCAACGGCAGACAATCATCTTGCTTCCCTTTTTCCCTGGATTGCCTGGAGATGTATAGCATGGGCAACCTGAGACCTGTTTAGCCTTTTGTCACTGGGTCACCGTATGTGTACTGGATGCTGCTGACAGACATGTACTTCCAGTGCTACACAAGCAGCAATTCATTTCCTTGCAAGGTAGCAGACGGTTCTATCCCACTGCACCATCTGCCATGCATTGTAAATTGGCGATGAGATGACGGTTATCAGTTTTCTGTACCGTCTTGCTGCTAGTATGTGGCTCCTGGCTGCTTGTTAATCGACTGGGGGTGCATGGACAAAAATGGGAATGACTCCCATGTCATTCCCTTTTTATGTTTTGTCAAAAAATAGGAGTCAGTTGCCTAGAATATGGCAAGTGTACTGGAGAAGAGAGACCCAGCCTCTGTGTCAGAGTCCCGAGATCCCGCAGAAATGATGAGCTGCATGCCATTCTAGGAGGTACCCCTGCAACACACCACCGTTGCTTCCTCTCCCCAACCCCCTGGGCTACCATGGCAGTGTCCCCCCATTTGTGTGATGAAGTAGTAAGAATGCAGAAATAAGAAACATTGACTTTTTCGTGAGATAAAATGAGAGGGAGGCAGCCTCCAGCTGCTATGATGTCCAGGCAGTAAGACTTTCTTAGACAAGATGAAAAGGAGGGGCTGATAGAGCTCAGCTTCCAGTTGCTATGATGAGAACAGTTACCAGCCATTCTGTCCCATTGCGGGAATGACAGAAGTCATTCCCATTTTTAACAAGGCATCCTGGCCGACCTCACCGAGGCCAGCCAGGACCTTCATGGGCTGATTATGACAATGGCAGAGGGTACAATATGACTGCTATCCGTTGGAAGAGGATGCTGGTGTTCAGCGCTGCAGCACCCAGTCTACCAGCAGCATGCAGTAGACATAGGGGACATTGGAAAAAAGGTGAGAAACGTCTTTTTTCCCTTTTCTTTTTTGGGGGGGGAAGGGGTAAATTGACGACATAGATCCTGAAACACCCGGGAAAATGTTTTGTACCCTTCAGGCATTGGGAGCTCAGCCAAGAATCAAATGCTTTTCAGAGACTGTGGGACTGAGGATAACTGGAGTCCTCAGGACCCCTCCCTCCATGAGCGCCATTGATTCTTTGGCTTTCCGTTACGCTTGTCACACAGCACTATGCTGTGGCCTTGTCTATCATAGCCTGGAGATTTCTTCAATGCTTTGCATTTAGTCTTCTGTAACGGAGCCTGAAGAGAAACAATTTGTTCCCCATACAGCGATCAGATCCAGTATCTCCTGTACGGTCCGTGCTGGAGCTCTTTTAGGATTGGGACTGTATCCACCGTGCTGATCAGCGCTCCACGCTGGGCAACAGGAAATGAATTCAAAAGTTTGCGGGCTTTTCCTGTCTACCTGCCAGTGCACCGAGTTCAGATTGCTTTCCAGAGCAGTCACAATGGTGCACGTAGATACTGCTTGTAGCCAATACCGTCGATTTGTGGCCACACTAACCCTAATCCGACATGGCAATACCGATTTCAGCGCTACTCCTCTCGTCAGGGAGGAGTACAGAAACTGGTTTAAAGAGCCCTTTATATCGATATAAAGGGCCTCGTTGTGTGGACGGGTGCAGGGTTAAATCAGTTTAACGCTGTTAAACTCGGTTTAAACACATAGTGTAGACCAGACCAGATACATCTTCATATCCTGATACAAACGTTAATACTGCCTCTGACATAGTTAATTACTGCCACCTGATGTGGCTAGTTATCACCTTGTACATGTTGATTCAATCAGAATGTTTCTATTACACACTATTACCCTGACTTTATCTTTTAAGAGGAGCTAGTGTATTCCTGTTATTCTTGGGGAATATTTTTGTACCATCCTTGATATCAGGATGGTCTGGTACCATTTGATATCGGGATGTGTTTGCTTCCGTATTCTGTGACTAGTACTTCTTAGGAATGTGTATGTCTGCAATATCAGCCTTGTTCTTGCAAGATTCTGTGAAGAGGTCCTGCCTCATACAAGGCCTCTGATACAAATGCTCATGCTTCAGGCTCTCTTCCTACTACACCAGCATTCATTACACTCAGAGTTAGTGTTTCAGTGATGTGATATTTTAAATTAACAGGGAATTATTAGAGAATGCTACATTGTAATAAATTATGAGGTAGTGACTATACTCCTATCAGTAGTATGGTATGTAGTGAAGTTGTATGCATGGTATGAAACTAAATTATTCTGTTAAACATTTCTGTTGTTTTGATGTCATGATCCATTGTATTTTACTGGATTATCTAAGTATCTGTGTTGGATTTTCTGGAAGTTTCTGAGTTGCTATGCATTTTGTCTATTTGTTACTTTAAGCAACTGTAGAATTATCCAATTGCAATTGCACATAATTTTCCTCAGGGTATACTTTTTTTCTCTGTCCATATAATCTAATCAATGTATCTGGTATGATTACCCACTGTTGACATTTACAGCGGTGACATGGATAACTCTCTATTTGGGTTTATACTGATATCACCATGTCCTTTCACACAGATAACCAAAGAACTATGAGATTGTAAGCCGGTCGTGCTGGGGTACGTCCCCCTCAGGTGCGGCAGGGAGCCAGGGCAGCTCTTTACACATACAGCAGTCTACGACGTCGGACCGCCTTGACAGGGTCGCGGGACGAGAGAGTCCGATAACAGGGGCAAGCCCGGAGCACAGCATCTAAGCCCGGCCTGTAGGCAGGGCGAACAGCAAACAGTTCAGGTTCAGCTCCTAGTGTCAGGAGCTGAGCAGACACGATCTATGAGCCCTGGCCCTTGGGCAGGGCGGGGCAGCAAACATTTCAGGCTCAGCTCCTAGTGTCAGGGGCTGAGCAGACACAGTCTATGAGCCCTGGCCCTTGGGCAGGGCGGGGCAGCAAACATTTCAGGCTCAGCTCCTAGTGTCAGGGGCTGAGCAGACACAGTCTATGAGCCCTGGCCCTTGGGCAGGGCGGGGCAGCAAACATTTCAGGCTCAGCTCCTAGTGTCAGGGGCTGAGCAGACACAGTCTATGAGCCCTGGCCCTTGGGCAGGGCGGGGCAGCGAACAGTTCAGGCTCAGCTCTTAGTGTCAGGGGCTGAGCAGACACAGTCTATGAGAATGCCTTCTCAGGCCAGAGAGAGAGAGGGAAATCTGCCACCCTTGGATGGGTGGCAGGGGGGGACACAGGCCCTCCCACTTCACTGTGTCCCAGCCTGGGGCCCTAGCAGCGGCAAGGGTTCGCTGCTGTCAGTGGGGAATCCAGGCCGCAACACACTGACATGGGTTCACAGTCCCCTGAAGCCAGACTGGAGTCGGGTACCCCCGGGCTACTTTCAGTTTCCCCCTCTCCCGGTACCTGTTCTCCGCTGGCGTAGTTCGGTGGGTCCCAGGCCATGGGTTCTTCGGGATACTGGGAGGCAGGATACTCTCGCAGCTCCTCGGGATGGCGAGCGCAGAGCAGGTCAGGCTGGGGTTCCTCCGGATAGTGGGCCCTCGGCAGGTTTGGTTCAGGGTCCTCTGGATACCGGGCCCAAGGCAGGTCCGGCCAGCGCTCCTCCGGGTACCGGGCCCGAGGCAGGTCCGGCCAGCGCTCCTCCGGGTAGTGCGCACGGGGCAGGCTGGGCCCAGCTGGAGCTCGGGCCTCAGCGTCTGTCCTCTTTGGCGGCCGGCCTCCAACTGAGCTCTGGGGCTGGCCTTTTACACTTCCTGTCCTGCCCCTTGACTTCCGGGGGGCGGGGACAGGCGGCAGTGGCTCCGCCCACTGAGGCGCCTGCTCTGGCTCATCCCCCTCAGGTGCGGCAGGGAGCCAGGGCAGCTCTTTACAGAGATGCAGATAGTAATGAACTATCAGCTGCATCTAGATTCAAATGGGTGACCTCAAAGCAAGAGATACTATAATTCAACACTAATTTCCTGAGCTATTCAATGCCCTTAATTGGGTGTACTCACTATTTGCTACCACTGGCCAGCGGCCTCATCACCTTGGTACACCCTGCTCTATGGAGGTGCCTGTTGGAAAGGAAGAGCAGTGAGTTTAGACCTCCAAGGGTGCCTAGAGAAGCCTCCCAGGACAAGCTGCATGCAGAACCAGCAAAAGTTGTTGCTTTAGCACCTAAAAGGGACAGTTAGCCAGATAAAATGTGCTGGTTAGTTTTACTAGGGTCCACTTCTGGGTGAAGCCAGGACAGGGAAGGAAGGTTCTCCCTGCCCTACCCCAGGGAACCTGGCCCAGTCAGGGACTCAACCTTGACAACACTGGCCTTAGATGTCTATAAAGGGCTAGTTTCTATATTTTGGCTTTTAAAGCTCAGCTGGCTATATTGAGTTAAGATTGTGATTGTCTTCTATTAACCCTGGAAGAGGACTCGATTGACAGCTGTCGGAGCTGGAGGGCTAGTCCATGGAAGCAGCAGACCACTGCAGAACCAGGACACAAAGGGATATGGGGGCAAGTGAGGCAGAGTCCCTGCAATGCCATGCCCTGACCCAAGGTTGTACTCTATGATGAGTGTACTCTATAACACCTTGTCTTGATTCTTTGTTTCTCCTTGGAGCCATTATTAGGTAGCATGAGTTGAGATTGCATTATTATATGCAGTAGATGTCATTCAGATTTTATTTTTAACAGGGAAATAGGGCAATCGTTTGGTTCTCTGTCTAGTTGCTTAATTGAAATTCATCTTGGATTACTAGGAATAGACTTTAATCCAACAAAAACTGAATTGCTCTTGTTCAATACAATGCACTTTGTGGAGAAAGCTGTGCTGGTCCTGCCATGTGTTTAGGAGGGCTAGATCTGGTTTCAAATTTTGAAAACAACCTTGATGTTAGACTTCTGACTTGATAGCCTAAAAAAATGTCACTTTACATTAGTCTAATAGTTCAAGCATATAGCCAGGTGTTTACTTTTTACAGTAGATGTTGATATTTCATCCACGATTTTACAGACCTGATTACTCCAGTACCCATGTTTGCATTCTAAATGTAGTTAGCCACCATTTTTATGACAGTTTCTAAAGGTAACACAGCTATATTTTTCACATGGCCAAATGTTTCTGACTATAATAAATATTACAGTGGTGGGAGCTATAATAGGCAGATGATAAAAAACAGGCTTGATGTGTTACTGTTGCATTTGTCTTATAACAGTCTCTTTTTTACAGGAACACAGTGTTATTCAGTGGGATATATTTTGCATGGCAGAACATGTCCTGAACAATAGGTGGATCTTTAAAGCATCAGGGCTGTACTAGTTATCCCCATGGAAGAGCTAGTTGATATTAACACTTTTCTAGCAGTATAGTATGGACAAAGACATTCATGACCAAAACTGAATTTATTTGAGCTTCATATAGTAAGCTGTATATCAGCATCAAGATTTGGATGAGGCTCCCTTTTAGGGCCAGTAAAAGTCCTATTGACTTCTCTGCCAGTGGATCCAGACCTTAAGCAAGTGCACAACTTTGCGTGCATATGGTTATTTATTTATACCTGCTGGGCAGTTGGGTGCTCATCTGCACTCTGCAGGCACAAATATGAGCCTTGCAAAGAAAGAAAGTTACCGGTTTTTGCTTTCAAAATCATATGCATGTTTAAGAGTGGGTGTGCAAAAGCAGCATCTTTCTGACCCTCTGGACCAGTGGTTCTCAGCCTATTTATCATTTTGGGCCACATATGTAGCTCTCTATTGTTATGTGGTCCACATCCACACAAAATATATACTATCTGTCTGGCCCTGAGGATGTCACATGGGCCGTAGCTGTGTGCTGATTGAGCTGCAAGTGGCCCAGGGGTTGAGAACCACTTCTGTGGATCAATAAATAATTCTCAGTAAACTTAAAATATAACATCACTTAATCACTAACTCTGAATGTAATGAATGCTGGCATGGTATAATCTGTGTTGTGGGGTAAACTAGGTAGTCCCAAGGCTAAAGCCATTCTGTGCTGTGGCATTTATGCCACACCAAAAAAAGACAATTCAAATCACACAAAAATAGATAATGTTTTCACCTCTTAAAATCCATCCAAAATATTTTACCATAAACAGATCCATCTGCTAAGGAAAAAGCCTCTGAGAAATATCTTTCTAGGCAAACCTCTGGAAAGGGAAATTAATTGTAGGGAATGTTTGTGTATAATGTATCTGACCCCCCTGACTCCTCTCTCTTAGAAATGCTTTTGGGGAAAACTTCTCCAAAAAAAACCCCTGCAAGGAAAATATTTCAGAGGAGGGGAGAGGCTTTCTCAAGGATGCCTCCCATAAGTGAGTCCCTGATAGTTTTGGAGTGAGACTTGTATAACTGCAGGCAAAATAAGGCAAAATAAAACAAGCCCCAGATGAACTAAAGACTTGCTTACATGATGCGGTAATGCACACTAGTGGAAGGTGGATTCTAAAGCGTACCAACATGATTCATGCTAACTGGCCTGTGTAGACCCTGCTGACATGCATTCAGTTCCCTAGTGTGTATTAATGTAGTACTGTTAACACACATTAAGGAACTTGTAACACATGTCACCAGGGTCTACGCAGGCCAGTTAGTGCACATCAGAGTGGTGCGCTTTAGAATTCACACCCCACTGATGAGCATTATCGCTCAGTGTAGGCAAGCCCAAGTCTTCTTGTTAGTCCATCACAGGTAGGCAGAACAGAATAAAATCCTTTATAAATCTAGATCCAGCTGCTCTTTCCCTTCCTCTGGTTCACAGGGAATTATTTAGCCTAGAATCCCAGCTACCTCATCTGAAGGTTACAATTATGAAAACTCAGGCATTTCTTTCAGATTGTAAATAAGTTTGTTGTTTAAAATTTTTTGTCATCTTCTGTAAAATAGGAGTTGTTATTGGAAAGGCTAACAAAACATTATTATAATGATTGCTGCTGCTATATTATGCAAAAGCTTTCCTATAAATGGAAATCCCAAAATAAACTGTTTTCTTCTCATATTAAAATTTCCTTTCATTGGGGTAGTTTACATAAAGAAATGGCTACCTGGGGATATGCTTTGTAATTAGAAGCTATATAATTTTTGTGTTTTTGCTGCTTCTTGAAATATCAGATGAACTGAAATCAGATGAAAGAAGTTTACTTTCCCCCAATAACTAAGAGGCAGAAAACCCCATCCAAGTTTGTCATTTAAGTCCCTACTGTGCTGTTGCCTTTAACCGTCAAGGCAGCACATTTTGTAAATTAAACCAATAAACCAGCAAACATAAAAGAAACAAATCTCATAATTGTGGATTTCAATTAAAGAAAGGAGGATCAAAGCAAACGTTCTGCTTGAAATTGCACAGCTGCTATCGACACAAAATGAGAAGAAACTTCTCCAGCTAGACATAATTTTGTAAAGGGGGAGAAAAACCCAAAGCCTGCAGTAGGACAGATTGTCCATGCTCCTCACGTTCCAATCAGTAATACAGAAATATTGAGTAATAAATTCCCTGCCTTTCCTGATCTGTAAAAACTCCCACCATCTGTGAAAGACAATTTATAACAGCCTTAGTATTAAGATTTAGTAAACAGATAATCACAAGCATTGTGCCAAGTAGTGGCTACATTTTGAGAAAAGGCATAAAGCAAAATAATTAGTAACACCAAGACCTCTGCACTGCAAAATTATCAAGCAACCAAAACAACTAGTTTTGATTGCAGAGGGTTTTATTTTTCTTCTCCCTTCAGCCAGAGAGAAATGCTGGAGATTGCACACAATTCAGCTACATCTGTGGGCTGTGTAGGTAGGCCTCATCCTAATGTGCTCAATTATTATTGATGGCTGAGGCAGTTCTGCTCTGCTGGTGAACCAATAATGTCAAGGCAGTACCTGCAAGATTAATTATAGGAAAGAATGGGCTATGGTTTCCAGGGACTGAGGCATTAATAGAGACTGAGCATTAGTTTCAAGGGATTCAACAGACAGCCGAACAAATGCCTCAGACAATGTTATACATGCTAAATCCTGGCACTTACCTCTTAACAGCATTGAAAAGTTTAAAACAATTGTGTTTAACTGGGAGGTACAAAGCATTATAAAATAAAAATAGACAAGTCACTACACAAGTTACGAAAACAACCTAGGCTAGATAAATACGTGCAAGCATATTGCTGTGTGTAATATATAGAGGAGAAAGGTGACACAGTAACTATTCCCTCTAGCACTAGTAGAAAAAGAAGTCTTATTTCTTGGTAACTAATTGTGCCAGTATTTAAAAAAAATCTGATACCATTTTAGACATGATGTTATAGGTTGGATCGGAAGTAAGGAAAGATTTTTTGGCAGTTTTGCAAAGCCATTTCTCTTGTATTGCCGCAGTAGAAATGGATACTTCATGAAGCCTTTTAGCTATAGAAAAATGAGGATATGCAGTCAATGTACTGCAGCCATAGCAACAGCAACATAAAATTTCAGGCAGTACGTGCTACAAAATTTAAGCGACATAACTCCTACTCTGACCTCTCCCTTAAAATATAGGTGTAGAAACATGCTGGCTTGTTAAATATAGTTTATCACAAAGGAATAATGCTGTGTTCCATGCTATATCAAGGTTATCGAGATTCTGAGATATTAAGCACTCAAAAAGTCATTTGATACAGAGTTACAGTTGAAAGATTAATTGCAATTCTCCCACTAGTGCTTTTGCCTTAGAACACAGCCTGTGTCTCTGTTACTTGTTATCCAGAGTGACTAGGATTTTTAAAGACACCTCAGAGATTTGGATACCCAATTCTCAATTTATGTCCAAATCCCTGGGGTCCCTTTGAAAATCTCAGCCTACTTGTGCAATACATTTGACAAGCTTGACAGTTTGAGCCAAATATTGAAAGAATCCAAACATTAACACATAGAGATTAATATAGTCCTGCATTCTAAACCACAGTAAAATGGACCTGATCTGAAAAAAAAAAATTGAAAAAGTTTCACCTCACTGATTTTGCAGTTTTATAGCTGTAAAATACAGCACTAATTTTCTTCAAACTTGGCCTGTCCTTAACTGGAACAGCTTTATATCTGAGATCTCTTAATGATAAAACATATTGTATTGTATACTTATCTATGGTAGGAACTGACAAATAATTAATAATGATATAAAGATTACATTTTCAGCTGTATGTACAAGTGGAAGGGGAAGTACTAAGGAAATGTACTTGAGCCGTATCCCTATATAGTCATCTTTTGCACCTAAATAGTATTTTCTTAGCTTTTGAGTACTTGCTTTCACAATCTCAGCATGCCATTGCCAATTCTTGCCTGGACTATAGAGACAAGGATAAGTGAGCCCGAAGCTGGAGCTTTGCAAATCTCTCAAATTATGTATGAGCTTTGCATACTTAATGAGAGGGCAGAAACAGAGCTGGCTAGAGGGCAACAATTCATTTCACAACAACTTTTGAGGTTTCAAAATTTGGGTTTGTTCCACAATTGAATGAAAAATCAAACTTTTCAACGTTTTAGCAAAACAGAATTGTGTTGAAATGTCCATTTCCAGACTGAAAAAGTCAAATTATTGATTGGGGTCTCTAACTCTGGTCAGTAGTGATCAGAGAGTCCATTCTGGACCTCAGAAGCTTTCCAGTTGAAGAAAACTTTGGACTCTATGAAGTTTGCTTTTGACAAAACATCCTATTTCAAAGAAAATACATTTAGTTGAAAACATTCCAACCAATCCTAGTCACAAACCACTTTTCCCCACTATATGTTAAAAACATTTTAGTTTTGTTGTTTTGTTGATTTTTTTTACAAACAAACAAACACCTACAAAGGGCTACAGTGAGCTTTTGATCAGTGTCCAATTCCTGAATATGGAACAGCGTATAGCTTCCCGGTCCCAGGGGGAGACTTAGGAAGGAATTATAACTCTGAGACCATTGAACTTCATAGGGCTGAAATCTGGATCCAGGCCAGGTTTTAAATTTTGTGGCTCATTCCCGTAGCTATTTTATGCTGATTTTGAGCTAAGCTGCTCATCTATCATACATGATAATCAGATTCTTACTGTATGTTATAAACAAAACTATTCCTAAAGTGTAAGTAGAGTGACTGGCAGCACAACGTGTGTTACTGTGTTTGATACGATTCTGAAGAAAGGCTCTGCAGAAGTGATTAATTACTTGAAAATGTCACATTTTCCACCATTTATGAGTAAAAAGAAGTGCTGTGGGTATCCATCTCATTATCTGGCATTGCACTGTAGAAATGTAAAGAAGTATGACGTAACTCTCTGTTATATGACAGCACCAGGCTTCTCAAAAGTCTCTGATCTCATATCAAAAATATTCCATGCCACTCCTCACCATGGTATTGCTCTTTCATAAGTGTTTGGGTTACAACACAAAATCATGCTGAATCTCAACTGGTGAGCTTGAAATTTGATTTTATTCAAGGCCTCAAAAAATTATAGTTTTAGATATGTTTTTATTCTTCTTCTTAGCAGTGGCACTTTAATTTTGTGTAGAAGTTTGAAAGGCATTCTGACTGGGGCAAATTATCTGAAGAAAGTAGTTAGACTTCAGCATCAAGCCCAGTGTAAACCCTGGGATTGTGTGAGTAGTTTGAAAGAAATTAGCCCATTTGAACTGTTCTTATTCAGTTTAATCAAATGGTATTAACATATTAACAGTTTGATTCAAGTGACACAATATCAAGTCATTATGGAATGACACTTGCAATGCAACATCATCACATTTTAACAATAGACAGTGAGGGCCGTCCTTAGGATTTATGGTGCCCTAGGCGAGATTATTAAATTGGTGCCCCTGTGCCTGTCTTGCTCTTAGAAACACAAACATAAGCTTACAGTATTGGAAAACTTGCCACAGGCATGTTACTAAAACCAGTTTAACTTAATTAAGCACACTGTAATGCTGATGAACTAGCACTAAAAA